>NC_035442.2:159784233-159886173 GCF_002127325.2 Helianthus annuus
GATTGAGACTCTATCATCAGTTACAAATACTGAGTTTAATTCTTTAATTTTTATCATGGAGTGTGTAATCAATTTCATAATTGATTGTCCATTCAATTTTCGCATTGAATGCAATTGAAGACGTGGGTTGAATCCCATTTAACCCTTTCATCCATAGAATTCTAGAACCCTTCATATGTATCACTTCTGTATCAGTGACTTGAACTGTCCATTATCAAGCACAAATCATCCAGTCTTTGAGATGCGTATTACTAGGGTTTAGACTGTTCACCTGACCGGAAAATTATGCCACTGTTTTGCTGGCCACTGGTGCTATTGCTTCCTTGCCGGTCTCACCAGGTATGCAAATATTAGGATTTTATTGTTTCAATTTCATGTTTTTTTGGTTTTAAATTGTATTTTTTTACTTGTTGTTAAGGTCATTATTTTATAAACGTGCTTCTTATAATCTTATTTAGGTTTCAATGTAGGTCAAAGAGATATGGGTGGACCAAAAAAGGGTAGACGATGCTACGTCAACGTTATTCGCCACAAAACCTTGCGGTTTGATTTGCTTTTCTTGTTGTTCATATTGTTTATTCACTATTTATGTACTGAATTTTTGATTTTGAGTTCATTTCATTTTGTAGACGATACAGGGAAACCCTAATTTGATAGTTTCGCAACACATATGGTGTGGTTCTGGTTCCTGTAGTGTAGCGGCTGGTAGGTTGTTTAAAGGATTACATGTGCCTTTTTTGAGTGAAAGTTGAGTATGTTATATGTATTTATGTGAAATTTTGATTGGAGATAGTGAATTTATCTATTAAAAGCATGTTAGATCTTGATTACGTTTGAGTCATTTGCAGTTATATGTGATATTATAATTGGTCATTTCTCCTCTTTGACAAGGAAGGAAAGTATGATCATACTTGTGTAGTCCCTCTCCAACACGATTCATCAACCAGTGGTTCAAGACAGGTATATGTAACTGTTGGTTTTATTTTTCAAATGTTTTGACTTTATCAGTATGTTGTTTTAAAAGTGAATATTTGTGTGTTATTATATGTTGTATCTTGCTTATGTGATTCACTTATAAAAAGTTTGCTAATTTATGGACATGAGTCACTAATCCTGTTTTCTTGTTGTATAGATAGAGATACTGGAATTTTCTTTAAATCATTTGGCACATGGTTGTCAAAAGCTTATTAAGCTCAATATCAGCGGATGCTCTTCGTTAACGCTCTTGCATATCTAAGTAGTTACTGCAGAGAATTGAAAGTTTTGAATCTTTGTGGATGCGTAAAAGGTGCACCTGATCAGGCATTGAAGGTAAACGATCCTTTTGGTTTGTTAGAATTTCAATCCATTTACTTATGAAGGGTTTCGATTTTGGTTATGCTTTAGCGGGTCAAATAAGTAAGATAAAAAGAAGTATGACTAAAAGGAAACGAATCGAAGGGTTGAAAATCGCGTATCTTTTATATGTAATAATTTTGAAGTTACCCATTTACTTATGGATTGGCAAAAAAATTTCATTATATCTTCTTGTATTCAAATCTCTTTGAATATTCAAAATTTACATCGAGATAGTTGGTAAACGGGTCAATCATTATTATATTTACTATGAAATTGGTGAAAGCATGTTTATTTAATGCATAGTAATGAAATAATGCAACTTTTATTATCATATTCAATTAATAAATTAGTAATGAAATATTACAACTTTTATTAGCATATTCAACCGATACTATCTATAAAACGATAAACTTTTGGTCAAAAAGTGGGTTGGGTCACTCAAATCCAAACATACCCGTATTGGCTCGTACAAAAATTACGTGTGTTGACCCGTCACCCAACCTTTCTTTCCGGGTCATCTAACCCGTTTTGGCTCGTACTAATTTTTTGTACACGTTTTGACCCGTTACCCAACCTTGCTTTGGCCCGCATGATTTGCCACGTCCAGATTTGAGTTGATCACGGATGCTTGATTATGTTTGCAGGCAATCGGATACAACTGTAGTCAACTTCAGTCATTGAACCTAGGATGGTGTGAGGAAGTTGGTGACGCTGGGGAAACGAGTTTAGCGTATGGCTGTCACGATCTGCATGCACTCGACTTATGTGGTTGCGTTCTTATAACAGGTAAAGCTGTTATAAACTTGCAACTGCAACATACATTATTTCAACTTCTTAATTCCAACAATTGATTTGCGTGCAGATGAGAGTGTCATAGCCCTAGCAAACAATTGCCTGCATCTAACATCTTTAGATCTCTACTACTGTCGAAACATCACCGACCGAGCGATGTACGCGTTGGCACATATTCGAGTGAAAAACAGGAACCAAATGTGGGATGGGGTTAAAACCGGGGATGAGGATGAAGACGGGCTCATGAGTCTCAACATCAGTCAATGCACTGCTTTAACACCGCCAGCGGTTCAGGCTCTATGTGATTCATTTCCAGCGCTTCATACATGCCCGGGTAGGCATTCACTTATCATAAGTGGTTGTTTGAATCCAACTTCAATTCCTTGTGCATGCGCTTTCCAAGCGCATCATGAGGTTAACACACTTACTCATCATGCTTATTGAACATCAGGGGCGGTCAAGTGGTTAGATCGGTTTGGTTCTTCATGTTTTGAGTTTAGGTATTAGAACCAGTACCAGACATGTAATTGGACCCATGTAATTAGGAGAATGTGTAATTTTATCTTTCATTATTGTTTTTTATGCCCTCACAAATTTAGTTTTTTTTTTTTAATTCTTTGAGACCAATCTGAATGTTGGTGTGTAGATTGCGAGTAGAAGGCTCAACCAGGAAACATATGTGTAGCTTCATTTGATTGGAGTTAAAAAAATAGTTGTTTTATTAACTTACAGCAGCCATTTTGATGCTCTATTTAGGGTAGAACAAGGGAATTTGTATTGGTAATACACAACTAGAAACACACTATAATTTTTTTTGCAGTTAATACATATTATTTTGTTAGACTTCTGACATATGAGAATTGAAGTTTTATACCGACTATGCTTTAATAAATGACTTATTCATATACGGCGCACCGTTTATATAAAAAACCTAAAAACAATTGGAACTAGATGTGACTCGTTACAGCTTATACAAGAACTTAACTGTTTTGATTGTTAAATCATGGGCCAAATTATGTCCGTCCCGCTGCAACGCGCGGGTTCCCCACTAGTATATTATAAAACTAAAAGACACACATGATACATATTCCAATTTAGAGCGCCGAGGCAACAAAAGGGTAGAATTTATTTCATTTCACTACTTCATATAACAAAATCTTGAAATAATATTTCAAGATGTATTTGGAAAACATAAAACACATTACCAATCATGTAATTTGGTCCATCCTATAGGAAACGGGGTAACGTCTTGCCCTAAATAAAAACCGTCTTCTCGAACTAACCAAACACATCTTCTATTTACCTTATATTTCCATGGTGTGCAATATCTATTACTTGAATCATTATCAAAAACATCAAAAAAAGTAGTCTTTGAATTCCAATAGAAATGTGCATAATAAAGCGTCTTGAGCGTGATAGCCTCGCAAAAGCTCCAATTTTCATTTTCCTTCAATGCTAGTGTACGATTTCCAAGATCATCATCACCTGATTGTACATGAACGCTAATAGGATCACTGATTTCATTATAGATATATACGGTCCAATAACTATACATACAAATCTTGTTTGTTGTGTTAAATTGAGAAGGTGCTATTGAAGTGTTTGTAATTGAGGAAGTGTTTGTTGTGATAACAAGGCAGAAGAAGAAGAAAACCAAGCTCTTCCTGGGTGCGTTGATATATGAGCATATAAAAAACACCTACATTATGTGTGTGTATATATAGACACAAAAAGGTTGGTAAATAATATTATTTAAATTAAAAAATATTTATTTAGATACACAATATATACTTAAATGTGGATGATAATTATATCACTAGTTAAATGAATTGAAACCATTTTTTTAATAATTATTTTTTCTTTTTTTAGAACATATATTAATTTATCGATAAATTTGATACTTATTTAATAATTTACATTTATAACTTTTTCCTAAAAACTTAAGTACGTAGTTATATTTGATTTTTTCCCCGACATTCTGTTATAAGTTTTGTTAAAAAGGAAGTTATATTCTAAATAAAGTATTTGTTTGGTAAAAAAAACGGTATGATAATAAACTAAACCGTTTTAATGATTTGGCTTTCTAAACAACATGTTTTATTTTCAAATCATGTTTGTTTTACATTACCATTTGCTTAATTTCGTCGCAATGTGATGCGTAACCTAAAAAAAATTAGTTTTAAATTAGAGGTGGTCTTGGCTCCTTGTTACAAGTTTTTGTTGTGAAATAAAAGTGGGAATAAAAGTGGGGGCCCCATAGCATAAATGTAAAAATTAAAAATTGCATTTTTATTTCTATTTTTGTTTTTATTTTTGATTTTAATACAAATCAGAATAAGTTAATAAAATGCTAACTTGGATTAATTATTGCAATTAGTTTCTTTAACTCAACAACATTTAATGTAAAGTCAAAATCAAATTAAGTTGGTAAGCGTTTCTAATCCTTATTAAATATAACACTTATTTTCTTTCTTTTTTAACGCTAAATTAGGATCATTGACAGACCACTGCAGTATCATCGTGCAATCAGCAGAACCACCAATTCAGGAGGAAACCCAATAAATCTGGGATAAACCCCTTTTTGTGAGAATCGAACGCAGGACCAAATGGTCTCAAAGCCTTATCCCACCCCCAAAATATCACTAGACTATAATGTCATGGACAACATTTATTTTCTTTTATTTGGCAATATTTGATCTAACTTAAATCATAGTATGTTTAAACGGTGCTAATACTAACTAAACATTGCGTATAAAAATATTGCATTTGTTTTCTCTAATTTTTCAATGTCTAATATAAAGATAAATATGAATTATAATAAGTTAGTATAAAAATAGCTATATTTTTTAAAATAAAATTTATCTAAATCTTATTTATGTTAACTTTGTAAATGGTGCTAAATTTAATGGCATTTATTATCTCTGTTTTAACAATACTTTATTATAAATTAATTCATAATATGTTATTTTTACCAATCAACTAATAAGGAAAAATATCAATTGTTTATAAAGTAGTTAATTATTAAGGGTGGATAGTTAATCACTCTAGGGTGATTGAGTGAAATCCTACCCAATAATATCATGCCATGTTAACTCGAGTTTTTTCCTTAATGGGTGTAGTTGGAAAACTTATTTACCAAAACGGGTACTTTGAAAACTATTTAGGATACACGGGGCACTTCTCGGGGAGGCAAGCGGTGACCCCAGTCCCCGAGCGAGAACACCGCCGCCATCACCGCGGTGAGGCAATTAGGTGAGCAGGAGCGGTGTATGTTCACCGCACAAAGAATTGCACAAGTATCGAGGTGAACGTTGGGCAACGGTAATATTTAAAAAAAATCAATTTTAAACCAATATAAATAACAAACTTCAATCTAAATTTTTTACCACACCCATTCTCAAACTACTCTAAAAATCTATCAAATACAACACAAACCCAAACCGAGCAATGGAGAACCAACCCCGCGAAGCCAAGAAAAAAATCTAAGGGACGCGGCTCGCAACCGTCTCGTGGTGGTTCGAGCGGTGCAAGCGCACAACCACAACCCCCTTTCGGATATACTTCACAACCCCCGTTTTTTTACCAACAACCTTCACACCCCCCCTTTTACAACACCCAACCACAACCCACTTTCGGCTATTTTCAAAATTTGTTATCAATGGATCCTCAAAACCCCGCCTTCGACCCGTATGGTTTTCGTTCCCCACAAGTTCCATCTCCACGAGAAAAAATGTTGAACGTCCTCTACCTATTCACGAGGACGAGGAAGTAGTGCTCGAAACTCAAAATTTGGGCGACTATGAAGATGACACCGGCGACGATGAATATAATGTGGATGAAGACGCCGGCAACGAAGAAGATGACGCTCGGGAAAAAAAGGGAAAAATGGAGCGCCAAAATTGGACAAAAGTCCAAGAAGAGGCGTTGGCGAAGGCGTGGGTACATTGCTCTACCAACAAAAAGAAGGGCAATCAACAAACCCGTGATGGTTTTTGGCGTAGGATTTTAGATCATTATAACGCCATCGTTGGTGGAAGTAACCGGACCGTGCATCAAGTACGGTCTAAATGGGGCCCGATGATGACGAAAATAAACTTTTTCAACCGCCTATACCAACAAGCGGTAAAAATTATATTTTTTAACGTTGTATATTTTTTAGTTTTGTTTACTAAGTTCATATTTTTTTAACACTCGTTATTTTATAATATGTAGGATCGCACACGAGGAAGCGGGTGTAGCGATCTCAACGTGATGAAAGTCGCTTTAAAGGAATTTAAAGATAGATATTCGAGCGGTTTTCAACATGTCGAGGCATGGGAGGTCGTTCGAAAACACGACAAATGAGCCCAAGTCCCATTGTTGGGTGAGGAAGGGGAAGGTTCGGCACAAAAAAGAAAGCCCGTTGACGTAGACCCTTCCATACCCGATATGAACGAAGACCCCTCGCCACAAAGAACACAACGGCGAGATAAGCGTCAAGCGACATCGTCCGAGGGCTCGGCCGAGTTGGCGGCACAATTTAAAGAGTACACCGCCATGAAAGAAGCGAAGCACGCGATGGAATTGGAGGCGACTGAATTGAGGAAGAAAAGAGAGTCGGAGGCTCGCGAGCTCATAATGGAACAACTCCAGACGATGAGAAACTACGTATACGATCGATATATGAAAACATTCCTCAAGCCGCACGACGATGCTCCGCCGGAAATGTTGCCGTTCATCCTCGCCCGAAAGCGCGACATCGCTAACAAGTACGGGTGGCTGTGCAATTTCTAGAACTTTTATGTAGTATTGCGATGTAATTTTTATTTTATTAAATGAAATGTAGTTTTTTTTTATTTTATGCAATTATGTTTTACTTTTTATAAAAATATTTTCTTAATTAAAAAAATAAAAAAACAAGTCCCCCAAGAGAGAAGTGCCGCCATCAAATTGAGGGTGTGAGGGGAGTTAAGAGGGGAGTTGACATGGCGTGTGCTGATTGGGTGTGTGTAAGAGAGGGAACTCCCCTAAGAGAGGAGTACCCCTTACACCCTTACCAAAATGAGTGTTTTTTGGAAAAAAAACTTGTTTCTCTCATCAAATCTAATTCAATAATTAATTATAAATTAATAATTGTTCTTAGTTTTTTTTTTCTTTTCAGGGATTAATTATAAAATAATAATTGTTGTTAGCTTTTTTTTTTCAGTGATATTTTATGCTCATATATGTTTTTTTATTTTTCTTTTTATTGTGATGAATATACATTACGTTAGAAAGTAAAATCTGATTTATTTAATTTGCCTTTTATCTTAGTAACATTAAAAAACTAATTAACCATCTACTCTAAATATTAACTCTATGAACACGTTATTTTCTCGACATTCTGCTATTTATATTTTTGAAAGCGAAGTTGCATTTACAATAGAGTGTTTTTTTTCTTATCGGAAGCTCAGTTTTGTTTGGTTCCTTTGTGCATCGAACCAATGCCGACACGGTAATGAATTAAAGGGAAATTGGCCTGTAATAATCCCACCTAGACCTTATTGGCCATTAATAATCCCACCTCAGAATATTCCCCCACCGGTCCCACCTTTCACCTATTTTTCCTACAATGGTCCCCCGTTAAAAAACACTTAACGGAGTTAAGCTTTTTTCCAAATTACAAACAATTTTTTTAGGGGTTTTGATTAGAATGACGATACGAGTCCATTGATGTAAAACTTTTCTCGAAACGGTACTCCAAACGATGATAACGGCGCTTCAGTTCGGGTGTTTAAATTT
This sequence comes from Helianthus annuus, assembly GCF_002127325.2. Classification (NCBI taxonomy): domain Eukaryota; kingdom Viridiplantae; phylum Streptophyta; class Magnoliopsida; order Asterales; family Asteraceae; genus Helianthus; species Helianthus annuus. The sequence continues at coordinate 159,792,124 of NC_035442.2, forward strand.
CCAATTAACCAAAATTAAGTCACTTGGAGCACCATTTCGAAGTAACTTTTACATCAATGGACTCGTATCATCGTTCTGATCAAAAGCCCTAAAAAATCTGTTTGTAATTTGGAAAAAATCTTAACTCCGTTAAGTTTTTTTAACGGGGGACCATTGTAGGAAAAATAGGTGAAAGGTGGGACTGGTGGGGGGAATATTATGAGGTGAGATTATTAATGGCCAATAAGGTCTAGGTTGAATTATTACAGGCCAATTCCCCTATATTTTAAATGGTAGTTCGGCATCACATTCTATACAACATTTTATTAATAATTTTGTATATATGAAAGTAAGTTAAACTTTAATTCATATAGGTTAATTTACAAATATTATTTTTATCAACTCAAAATTAGGCATCCATAGTTATGTAATATTCAGAAATATTCAGAGTAGTTTAATACATCATATTGTACTATTCTACTTAATGTATTTTCATTAAAAGAAAACACAGATGCAAAAGTTAAAAAAAAAAAGCATTAAAACGTTATACAAAAGAATAAAAATAAAACCTAAGACTACACCCGTTTGGAATAAAAAATAAAACTTAAAAATAATAATTGTTATTGAAATATAGTATGAACTTTTATTTAAGTATTATTGAATTAGATTTAGAGAGAGAAACAAGCTTTAAAAAAATATCTATTTTGGTAAATAGTTTTTAAAGTACCCAATTTGGTAAATATTTTTTTCAACTACACCCATTTGGAAAAAAAAACTCATGTTAACTACTCATTTCACACCTTATTTTGCACTCAATCAGGAGGTATGGTTAATCACCCTAGGGTGTTTGAGTTATACATTTTTTGATTGGTTAATCTCTCCTCTCTCTCTCTCTCTCCTCCATCACTCCTCCACTTCGGTGAATACTCCACGATTTCTCACCCTCTCTCCTACTCAAACACCCTAACTCAATCAAGGGGGTATAGTCATCGATCGGTGACACCCAATCAATCACCCACTCACCGAACATTATACCCCCTACCCTAAGACATAAATTAATGATAGCATAAGAAAGTAATCAAATTTAGATGTTGTAGAATCTTGTTATATAATTTTACAAAAAAAAAATGTACTCACAATAATATATAACCTCATTTAATTAACATTTTAGTATCGTAATATTTACTAATAATATGGTTTCCTTGTAAATTCAATAGAAATACTATATTTTTAAGATATAAATGCTCTTGTACTCCTACCATTTTTGAGGTAATAGTTATTTTAAATAAATATCCTAAACACATTTTTGGTGTCTATATAATAGATTTATTTTCTTACATGCTCTTACCTTGATTACCTCATTACTATGAAAAGTTTAATTTTCTTGTTGTTTTACCTTGTTATCATCACAAATGCATCTCAAATCACAAACACTCAAACCGTGTCTCTCATATCTAACACAACGAACAAGGTATGTTTTTTCGATTACTGGACCGTTTTTATCTACAACGGAATTCAGGATCCTATCACTGTGCATGTACAATCAGGTGACGATGATCTCGGAAATCGTACACTTGCATTAAATAATAATGAAAACTGGAGCTTTTGTCAGACGCTCACCACTCTATTTTATGCTCATTTCTATTGGAACTCAAAGATTGCTTTTTTGATGTTTTCGATATTAATACAAGTGAGAAATATTGCACAAGATGGAAATTTCGCAAAGAACGGAGATGTTTTTGGATGGTTAAAGAAGATGGATTTTATTTGGCGGATCATCTTTATACATTTCCAGATGGATGGACCAAATTACATGATTGGTAATGTATTTTCTATTTTATAATCAAGGAGATTAAATGAAATGAGTTCTAAGCATATGTTGCCTTGCTATTTTTTATTGTATTTTTTTTGAAAATGTGATCTTAACTCAAACTAATTAAAGTATTTTGTGGAAAACAATACAGTACTGTTTGTACAAACCACATTATAATAAAACATCTACACCATACGTAACTTTCAAACACGATTAAAGTTAGCATTCAAAGCTTTTAGACTAAAAAATTCAATTCATACATGACGAACCGGTTGAAACGTCGCTGAATTGAGTACAGTCAAGATCCATCTGAATTGTTTCCTTTTTTTTTTGAACGGCAAATTTGGATAACTGACGGACCACTGGAGTACCAATGTATCATCGTGCCACCAGCGGAACCACCCGTTCATATCCATCTCCACTAGGCATAATGCCTATACACCAATTAAGGGAGAAACTCAATAAATATTGGAAAACCCGCCTTTTATGGGATTTGAACTCAAAACCTTTTGGTCCTAACTGTATTCCATCCCCAAAATGACACTAGGCTATAAAGCCATTCCAATCATTTCCTTTCAGATTCCCACCATATTTGGAATTCCTCAATACACCCACCCCTAGTAGCATATACTTAGGCTATAGGGTGTGAGGGGCATGGTTGGGTTATCAATTGCCACGTAAGACCATTAATGGATTATTACACCACCCCCTTGTATCATCCGCCATGATCCCCATGGATTAAACCATGGCAACCATGATCCTCATTTCCTTATTTAATATATCCTTTCCTTTTCACAAAATAAATTAAAGTAAGATAATAGTGGTTTGATTTATGACCACACCCTTAGGGTAGTGGTTTTGAATAATGGATTAGAAGTAGGTGACATGACGCTGACGTGGAGGGTCATGGTGATCATGAGGATCATGACCACACCCTATAGCCTTAGTATTATATCATTATATCTATATAATCTATAAAAAGAGACTAAGTGCTGACATAAGAAAAGGTTATATGTCAATTTCTTAGATATGCCAACTAGGATTTTTTAATGTATTTATTACATCATCATAATCATAATTTTATTACTTCATTTATTTAATTAATTAATTTAACACAATCAAAATTCAAACCCTGAATGATGAGCTGCCAACAAAAACATAAAATCTAATTTCAAAATTCAAATCCACCTCCATCTTTCCCTTTCTTCTCTCTCTCTCAACCCTGAATGCAAGCAGCGTCCATCGTATGGATCTAGAAACCCTAACTCTGAACAAAACCAGAAGAACATCGAAGCGATGGAGTCAAGTATCGGATCTAGAAAATGCAAGCAACGTCCATTGTAATCCGATCTACTTCCACCGTCACAGATCCGGTTTCCAGTGACAGGTAATCATCCCCCCTTATGTTTTCAGTAGGCTTTAGGTCGAAACGAGATTAGAAGTTTGAATTTACTGAGAGTTTGTTTTTTGATTCATGTCTATAAAGTGTTTCTAGGGTTTGTTGGTTAGGGACAAAAGTCATGGCTGGTTCTCCTTAATCTACCCTTGATGGATGCAAAAATGGGTCAAACAGAAGAAGCCCTAGACCTACATCTTTACACCGCCGCTGAAGAACTTTTTCGGAGAAGAATGGTTGAAGAATCTGTCGACGGCTCTGATCTTGCTGGATCTGAGAAAGTATTGTACGGTCGTTTACTGGATCACTTACTGTTGTATCTACAAACAAATTGTTGTTTGTTTGTAGATATAAAGTTGTTTACTGGATCACTTACTGTATAAAGTTGTTTACTGGATCACTTACTGTATAAAGTTGTTTACTGGATCAATTGCAAATGAATGATCGATTCAAGGTTCACTGATTTAAGTAAGGTACACCGATTCCATTAATTTCGATTAACTTCTTCCATTAGTTTCACTTCCTATTTGTAATTTTTTCGATCATCAGGTATAGCGATCATGAGTGACGATTCTGTTATGAATCCAGAGCTTGTAATCAATCACAAATTTCTGCAAGTCGATATCGATTCACAGCCGGTACTCACTCTCTTCTTCTTCTTATATCAATTGCCGCTCCTATTGATGTCTTTAATGAAAGAAAAGGGATAAAGATTAATGTTCATGGTTTTCATATTTTGAGATTTGAAGATTAGCTGAAATATTATTGACAAAATCATAGCTTACCATAGTATTTGAGATTTGAAGATTAGATAAAATATCAGTTTGAATCTATTGTATTTGATTTTGTAGAAAAGTCAAGAGTTAATGCCTATGATGATTTGGCTTTGACTCAAGACTTTGACAGTTAAGACTTTGTTTTTGAATATTGACTACCAAATTGTAGTCATCAAAACTAGCATTTTATGGTTCTTTTTTTTATTGTTTAAATCAAAGATTAGATAAATTATTTGTGGCAAAAATCGAGTTCCTAATATATCTTTTTCCAATCCTACCTTGATTTTACTGTTAGTTAAACGTATTCCATTTAAGTTTCTTGGGCGAACTCACTACAGTTGCAACTTTTGTTGGGACGGAGCTCATTAGATAAGAGTACAATATCTTGGTGACCAGAGAACCGAGGCACAATAGGTGGTCTTATAACATTCATCTTTTTTAGGTATGGAAAGGGGATAAGAAATAACCTTGAGTTTAGATATTATAAACCCGTGCTAGATTGCCAGTCCAAATGCTTATTTCGAAGGAAACCGTCACATCTTTTTTTTTTTTTTTTTGCGAGTGTAGAATTTTATGTATATTTAAAGTTAGATTGAGCCTGTAGAGGCTTATTCTTTGCAAAAAATATTTAATGAATGTGATTTTGCTGTGTGATTTTGCTTATTCTTAAGGAAACCGTCACATCTTCTTTAAAGTTAGATTGAGCCTGTGAATTTAACAGTTTCAGTGATTTTTAGCTGTGTGATGTATGCAGAACCAAAACTTTTACCAGAGTGGAGTTTCAGGGGAACAACAACAACCATCCACTACTGTTCTGATGATTTCAAGATGAGAGGTTCTCCCTTCTATAGATCCGGAAGAGAGTTTTATTAAAATCTAACCTGTAACTCCAGTTACAGCTACGGAAGAGAGTTTTATTAACATCTAACCTGTAACTCCAGTTGTGTTGCAGACCCGATCAACGACAGATTCAGCAGCAGCAGTTGTTGATGCAGTCCGCTAGGGTTTCGTACAACAATGGCGATCATCAGCGTGATAATCCGTATGGATTGTCAACAAAGATTGTTTCGCCTTCGTATGGATTGTCTATGGAGTCACATTAAGGTTTGAATTCGGATTTTTTTAATGATAGTTGTTTGTATTTGATCAAAATTGTTTGTATATGATGATGTTTAGGGTTAGATTAGTTTTGAGTGTGTTTTTGGGGTTTGGGAACTATTGAATATAGTTCATCAAGATCAGTAGAATCCAACTATTCCGACCGCCGGAAGTACGCCGTATAAAATCCAATAATATCCCACGGCAAGGGGTTCACCATGGGCTCATTGGAATCAACTCTTATAAATTCACAGGTCTCTACTCTTAAACCTAAATCACTCAGTCGAGCAAATTTACAAAAATCAAGTAATTTAATAACCCTATTTTTTGTTTCAGTAAAGAATAGCGAAGATGGAATCACCGGCGGGCACCAGAACGGTACGGTAAGCAGGCTGAAAAGCTGTAGTGTCTCGGTGCTTGCGTTTCATTGAATAATAAAAGCGCCTATCAGCCTTCTCCGAACCCAATTCCGACATCGATTTCGATCCGACAGGTACGCAATTCTGATTTTGGTTTGTCTCTTCGTTGTCGAATGAGCATGTAGACTCTTACGTTCTATCCGAGTCGAGTCTGTTTGTGTTCCCTTACAAAGTCATTATCAAAACTTGTGGAACCACTAAACTGCTGCTATCAATACCGGCTATTCTCTTATTAACCAAACCTTGGATTGAACCATATTTAAAAGCCATGTTAGACATGTCAAGTGATATTAGTCGCCTCCTTAATAAGAGAATGATTTGATTGGAAATAGCATCTCCTGTTCACGGAAATTGTATTGGCATACGTCATGACCTTAACTTTGAATTATTTTGTAAAGCTTTGATGATTTAAAGATTCTGAGTTTGTTTGATGTATCAGATTGGATCCTTCTATGCTGTATAAAATGCATTGTCACCAAAAAAGGTCAATTATAGATCACCAGCAACAACAAACATGTACTACTTTTTAATTTAATTGTTTTTGCGTAAATATTTTAGGACAATCTGGTAAGTTCTTTACTTTAAATTCATCTTATGTAGGTGTATGTTAGATGCAGCTTATCCAAACTATTCTAATGCAATTTTATTGCTAACTTATCCCACAAAAATTTTCACTTTGTGAGTTATCTACTAACTAATATATGTAAATATCATTGTCTCTGGTTTGGTTTAGGGGGAGGCATGGCACGCAGACCATGGCCGGCTCAACCATTTTGGTGGCCTTAAGCGAAGTACAAAAGTGAGGCCTTAAAAAAAAAAAAAACTAGTTGTATCGTTAAGAATGAAAAACATACCTTGATAAAAGTCTATTTGATAAAAACCCTCCTCCTTTATCCGGGCTTGGGACCGGCAAAATAAACTAAATAGTTTATAGTTGGCGGAGTTAAATTTTTTTTTTTTTTGTATTCGTATATATTTGTTGTATGTGTAAAGATATGTTTAGATTAAGTTTACTTTTCTAGCTTTAACAGATGCAAACTTTTTAATAAAATTTTCATAATCAGTTTCTTCTAACAAATCGTTTTCAATTGACAAAGTAGCTAATCCATGCAATCTTTCCAATGTTCCTTATCTTTATTTATAAGAATTTGAGTTTCTTTATCAATTGTATTATTTTTCGCTAATCTTGATTCTAACTCAAACCATTTGCTCATATTCATAATATGTTCTTTACTTGATTCATGCTTTTTTAGTTTATCATTCATATTTCTCCAATCCTTACTACCTCCTTTTGCTAATTTACTTTTACAAGAATTCACATCAAATAATTTGCAACAAAAACAAAATACCCTATCTAACTTTATTGAGTAAAGCAACCATTTTCTTTCGTATTTTTCCCCATTTGCCATTTTTTGCATATAAAAAGAAGAGCTAAAGTTTCTAGAATATTCATCTTTTGGAAAATCATAATCATAAATCTTTACCGGTCCCTTTTCTACAAGCAAATCTCTTAAATTAGCATTAATAACAGTCCATTCACTTGGATCATCTAAATTTATAGTTTCTTCTACATTCAAAGGTTCATCGCTATCATCTTCATTAGCATTCAAAGGTTCATCGCTATTATTTACATCAACATTCAAAGGTTCATCACTATTATGTTCATCCACATTCAAGGGTTCATCACTATTATGGTCATCCACATTCAAAGGTTCATCACTATTATGTTCATCCACATTCAAAGGTTCATCGCTACTAAGGTCATCCACTTTAAACGGTTCATCACTATTGTTATCTTTCACGGTTGTTACATATTTTAATAACGATCCTTTTAATGATTCCATCTGAGCTTCTAATTTTTGCTTCTTTTTTCTCTTAGAATGACCCGATTCATGCTTTCTATATCTATTAGACATTATAGATTCAAAACCTAACAATTATCAACAATCCACACAAAATTTAATCTAAGAATTCAATTATCAAATAAATCAATAGTAATCTCAAAATCAACAGGAATCAAATTAGGGCAAGTATTGTAACAGTACCTTAGAAGAACAAATGTCGGATCAATTGGCAATAATCTCAAAATCAACAGGAATCAAATCTCTACAACTTTGAAATTGGCAGACTCCAAAGTCCAAACCAACATCCAACAACGGCTCCCTTAGTCGCCCTGTATAGAATCAAATTAGGGCAACTATCACTTGATTCAATTTAGAAGAAAAATAATGAATATATAGAGAGAGTAAACTGAACATTGAAGAACCAAGAAAAGGTGAATATAAAAGATGACTATACAAGACTTACCAGCGAGACAATAAATTGGGGCTACAATCTAGCATCCATCATTCGAAATCGACGCTACAATCTCAATCTGCTTCGATTCGTTTCCCAAACAACTGATTGATTACATCTTGGCTGTGAATCTGTGATTGGGATTGGGAATCGCGACTGTGTCGCTCGTCTTCAAATGTTCTAATTTGTAATTGTAATTACCTTAAATGACGCATATAGATGACAGATCCATATTCACGCGTGTGTACTGTTGTTTCAATTCCAACAGATATTACCCTAGTGGACTGGCCCAAATACACTTCTAAACTGCTTTGTTTTAAGGCAATAAGGCCCAATTCGAACATATAGCTGTATAATAGAAAAAAATATTGGAGGCCCTAAAAATTTTGTGGCCTAAAGCCCTAGCTTGATTACGCTGGCCCATGGGCCGGCCCTGACGCAGACATGCTCAGATTTACGAAAAAAAATCATGATTAAGTAAGCCTTTAGACTTCCATTAATATATTGTTAAACTGGCAATTGATTCCCATTAGTTTATTGGCAGTTTGGCACTCTAGTTTCTCATGATTAGAATTTAAATCACCACCAATTCTATTAATCTTCACATCATTGTTACCAAATTAGCTAATTTTCACTTGACCTGTTTCTTTTTTCTGGTAGATTTGTTTATTCGACCCGTATCTTTTTTCTAATATTTTTTTTCTTGGTTTTTTAGTAAATTTTATGACACCATGTGATTAAGCCGAAATAAGTGACATTTTTTGGCAAATATTTAATTCATTACTTATGTTTATAAAACCTGTATCTTTATCATAGTGATCCAACTATTTGAAGAAAAAATGATTTATAGATTTATAGTAACATTTTTGAACTTTAAATTGAAATAATAAAAGTTTGTATTTTAGGCTGTTCCGGGATGTTATACAGCCACTGAAAGCTGAGAAATATAGTCGTAAATGGCAGGGAAAAATGGTTGTACAGGGCTGGGAATTACATCCGTGCAGGGTTGGAATATCAATATTTATGTAAGTTTGGTGTGGGCATGTAGGGCTGGAATATGAATACTAATATTTATGTAAGTTTGGAAATGTCTGCCTTTATGTGGGTTTGGCGTATAAAATGGATAAAAATTAAATCACGTATGGTACTTTCATTTTACATCACATAGTTATCGTTCGACATTTCTAATGTCCTGTTTTCAAGATGCAATTTGTGGTCAATCTTTCTTCAAGGTCTTGCTTAAGCCATCATGTTGTGATATGGTATGCATGTTCTTTTGTACATGGCAATTTTTTGTTCATATATGCTTTTTTGTGGTTCTAATTATACGTTTTAATGGCATTTTGGTAGTAGTAGCTGAATGGTTTTGTCGATATCTGTCTTCTTAGCAAAGTTACTAAAGTCTGAGCCACACTATTTTTTGGTACACGTTCTTGGAAGGTGAAAATGTCAAAAGCAGTGGTCATCACTTTTAAAGTTAGCATCATTCTTCCAAAAGGGCATTCAACTGAGCGTGCCAAAGAATGAACATCACAAACAGTTTGAAGATATTACACACTATTTTGTTTTCATTAACAAGGAAACCTTTAAATTATTTCAATTTTTATGTGGGTTCAAGTTTTTTATTTTCTCATTTAACTAAAACATCATTATCACAGTTATATGTTTTTTCTACATTTTAGTTAGAAAATGGAGTGTGGTGCAACTTTGTAAGGGAAGCAGACCAAGCATATGAAGACTTTCTGTATACATACAATTCTGAACCATTTTTCTGGTGTGGTGCAACTTTGTAAGGGAAGCAGACCAAGCATTCTAACAACAAAGTTGATGTGTTGCCCCATTAAGTTAACTGTATTGTTATCAACCTTTTCTCATCGCTATTAATATGTAGCATATAGGTAGGTTGTCGCTATTTATCGCTATTTGCTATTAACAACTATGGTTCATTGGAATTATCTTTTCTTTTTATTTAATTAATCCGCAAGTGATACTTTTTGATCCTGATTTTTTAGTTTTTATTTATGAATATATATTGTATTGTTAGTTCAATGAATTAAAGGTAATTTTATTCGGTATGGCTTTATATTTGTGAGATAAAGTTTGGACATTTTAGGGTAATAATTGGTACTACAGGTTAGAATATCTTGTGGTAGGGGTGTAATTAAATGCAAATAATTTAAATTACCTATATCTTAAAAGCAAAGGTCGGTGGTTTTTACCACCGACCTAAACACACCCCTAAACTTTAAAAAAGAATCACTTTCACCCCTTAATGTTCTGTCTTATATGCTGCATCAGTGTTATTTCCTTTTTGACCTCTTATATTTTCTAACACATTTTCTTTTTTACCCCTTTTTTGTGACATTTTCCATTTTGACACCTCTATTTTGTTAACTAAATTTTATAACATCTTAAAAGGCAAAGTCCCTGGATTTTTGTCTTTTAACTTCTTGACTTTTACATAAATACACATTTAGCCTCTAAATATTTATCTCCTTTCAAATTTCATATATTAGAATTCTAACTCCAAAATACTTTTACTTTCTAACCCCTTATACTTTTAATTCTTTCACTTCACACTTTCAAACTAAGTAAGTTACACATTCACTTTTAACTTTTAACTTTTGGTAATTGACAACTTTGATCCGTCAACTTTTTCTACTTAATAACTTGACGTCTCATTTTATTTAAATTGCTTTTATGACTTTAGACCATAGCGTCACACATTATTATACAATTTTTTTATCTATGTATAAACATGTTAATTTCTAGATTACTTTTACGACTTTACACGATTGTCTAAAATATTGTTACAACTTTACACCACGAGGATCGAGCCATACTTTATATATACATAATGACGTTAATGTCAAGAAAGTACCGTGTGTAAAAAAGTCAAAAACGTGTAATGTCACGTGTGGGCATCACACGTTATTGTCATCATTGTACATTGTAACCACAATGCTTATATAGGTTACACTGAGTTTGAGCGGATACATCAAACACGTGTTTTATATGGTCAACGCATCACATAAACTTTTTTCTCAAGTGAGTCTGATAAAAAATAATACGTTTTATACTTATTTTATGTACGTTCGTAAACTGTATTCGAAAGCGAGTTGGGTCAAATATAATACGTTTTCATTCAACGTCGACGTAATTTTTTTCAGTAAAGAGTCGGGTTAAATATAAAGTATAAATACGAGTTACTTTAACTTTTGACGCCGCCGCAACGCGCGGCGGGTCAAAATCCTAGTGATATATTATAATCTGTTTTTTAGTATTTGATGTCGATCGTTATTAAACATACCCGTGTGTTCACACGGGTGTTACAACTAGTATGATTATATGGTAATAAAATAGAATATGATTTAAAAATTGATTTTTATTATAAATTTATCATGAGGATGATCATCAATTCAAAAGAGGTGCATACAAGTAATTGAACCTTCTTTTCAGAAGCTTTCGACCAATGTTTTGAAAACCGGACCGGGCCGGCCGGCCGGTCGGACCGGTCCGGCCGGGATCCGGGGCTTCATCAGGGCCGGTTCAGGCCATAAAACCGTTCCAACATCAGGACGGAGATCGGGCCGGCGGGCCGGCGGTCGGGCCGGCGGGTCGCGTAGGGTCGGGCCGGTCAGGTTATTTTTTTTAATAAAATAATGGAATAAATCACTTCAGTAGTATATAAGGTTAAAAGAAAAGAAAGTAGAATGTGTAGACTGTAGAGTATTCCGACCAGTGAGGTGGTGTGGCGGCGGTCTTTAACTCCGGCAGCGGCGGTCTTTAACTCCGGCGACTGGTATGTGCCGTTTGTCCTTGTCGGTGGATAAAAATGAGATATGGGATGTAGTTGTTCTAATGAAGCTTGAGAGAAGAAAATAAAATTTGAGAGAAGAAAATTGGAGTTGCAGCTGTTGGTTCGTTGTGTAAACGAAGGAGAAAGAGAAAGAACTATTGTTTGAATAGGGTTTGGTGAACAAGTCAGAAAAAGTAAAAATAGGTCTTGATTTGAATTTGACATTTTACTTTATTAAAATAAAACTAAAATTAATATTATACATTTACATTAACTAAATGTTATTAATTCTAAATTAAAATAATATTATAAATATATATCTTAACATTTAATCCGGGTCTTAAATCCGGTCGAACCGGTCGGACCGGTCCGACCTTTGACCCCGTAAGGCGATCGGGTCGACCTCCGGTCCGGTTCTGAAAACATTGCTTTCGACCTCTTGGGCCTTAGCCGATGCTCTGAATTGCGTCTGGAATTTTCGTTCTGATAAGCAAACAAGCAGCCAACGGGCTTTTTGTAGGACCCTCTTTCTCGTATCAACGTATTATATTATTTTAATGTTTTTACTGCACCTTTGACTTCTTACCTATTGTATTATTTTAATCTTATATTTTTTTACTCTCTCATATTAACATATTATATTGCTTGGCTAATGAGTCGCGTTTGGATTAGATATCGGTAATCCTAACCCCACATCCGGTTTTAAAATCGTATCCATACTTGTTTCGATAGCCGTCAAGTATATGTCGGATATCAGGTATACCCGTCAGTTTCTTAAAAATACTCTTTGAGATTTTCAAATACCCTTTTTTCTTACCATTCTAATTCATATATAATTATATACTAGTAATATTCTTCCGCGCGTTGCGGCGGGTATTAGTGATATATCACCGAAATATAAAACCCAAAAAATAAAGTTGTGCTACGACCAAAATGATATCGAAAATTATAAAAACAAAATATTAAACTGCTAAAAATGAACATTAATATATACGTATCTTAAGCTCTTGTACTATTTTTTTAATAAAGTAGCATTAATAAACTTATGTTTTTAAATAAAAATATTACATTTTTTTTGTTATTTTATCCAATTACTATAGTTGAAACTAAAAAAAAAGTGAAATACAAGTCACTAAAGCTTATAGTGTATAACTTATTTATACATATCAAAATAAATTAAAACAAGAAAAAAATAAAATAAATACAAAACAAACCTTGGGGCCCACCATCCCACCAAATGCACCATTCTTCTAAAAAAAAAAACATTCCACTCAAATACAAACTCCTCTGATGCATTTCGTTTTAAATGTTAAATCCACATAAACCAAATGCAAGCTAAATGCTTTGCATTGGTCATGGTCCAACTTGGGTAAACAGGTTCTTCAATCTATCATGCTTTTGACTTGCTGGGTGATTTGGAAGACAACTAACAATCTTATTTTTAACCAAAAGAAGCCGATGGTTAACAGAGTTATTGGGAAGTCAAAGCTTTAGGCTTTCTTTGGTTGAAGTATCAGGCTAATATTGTGGGTTTGGATGAGCCTAATTGGGGGAGTTTTGATATCTTGTATGTTGTTTCATGATTTTAGTTTGTACTTTGTTTTCCTCTGATTTATTGCTAGTGTGTTGCTCTAATGAAGTGTTGCCTTTAAAAAAATAATAGATGATAAGTTGAATTAAATATTGCAATTATTTTCTTTAACTCAACAACATTTAATGTAAAGTCAAAATCAAATTAAGTTGGTAAACGTTTCTAATTCTTAAGACCATGTGTAGTGGGGCGTTTTCTTTAAAAAAAATTCAAAAAAAACGCCCTATAACGCCTACCCCACCATTACATGGGGCGTTACTTTTCAAAATTTTGGAAAAAAAAGTTCGTTCGGCGTTTTCTTTAAAACGCTCAAAGTGTACAAAGGGAGGAGGGTTGACCTTTGACTAACCAATAGGAAAAAACATTAGTGGATGACTATGAATATAGTTTTTTTTTTTTTTTAAATCCTTTTTAATAATTGGAAGGGGCATTATGGGGCATTATACCCACTACACCACTTTTGCTATAATGCCCCCTTGCTGACTAGGACGCCACGTGTCGTATAATGCCCCATGGTGGGGGCATTATAAGGTTCTACCACTACACATGGTCTAATAAATTTTTTTCTTTTTTTCTTTTTTTTTTACAATATTTGATCTAAACTTAAATGATAGTAAGTTGGTAAACAGTGCTAATACTAATTATTGCATTTGTTTTCTCTAACCTTTCTCTAACTTTTTCTAATGACAAACGTTCAATTAATCTTAATGCTAAACTCATCAATAAATACTAAATTATACCATATGTTAGGATTTAAACCCTAGTCTTTATTCAAAAGATAAGAGTCTCTACCACCCAGGTATAGATATAGCTATAGCTATAGCTGGAAGGATAAATAATTTTTGTCTAAATCTTATTAATATTAGAGTTAAATGCCATTTTAGTCCCTGTGGTTTGAGCCATTTTGCCAATTTAGTCCAAAGGTTTCATTTTTAACCTGTGGATCCAAAAAGGTTTCACAGTTGCCATTTTAGTCCACTTGGTTAACTTCATCCATTTTTTCTGTTAACGAGAAGGCCAATTTGGTCATTTTGTATGTAATTCTGTTAACTAAAAGGGCAATTCAGCCATATAAAATGACCGAATTGGCCTTCTCGTTAACAGAAAAAATAGATGAAGTTAACCCAGTGGACTAAAATGACAACTGTGAAACCTTTTTGGACCCACATATTAAAAATGAAACCTTTGGACTAAACTGCTAAAATAGCCTAAACTACAAGGACTAAAATGGCATTTAACTCTTAATATTAACTTTATAAATGGTGCTAAATTAAATTAAGTGTTGCATTTATTATCTATATATTTTAACAACACTTTAATATAAATTGAATCAACTAATAAAGAATTGAATATCAATTGTTTATGAGCCAATCTAGGGCTATCTCATTTGGTAAAGAGGCTTTTGTCTCTTAGTTGAATGGTTTTGGGTTTAATTCCAAGTAAGGAGTAGATTGGTATTTATTTGATGTAATTTAGAAGTATGAAGCATTGTTATTAAAAAAAAATTGTTTATGAAGTAATTAACAATTAAAAGACATAAATTAATGATAGCATAAGAAAGGAATCAAATTGTAGATCTTGTCATATAGTTTTATAAAAAAAATTGTAGTGACGGTAATATATAGAGAAAGGATCCCATGCAAAACAACTTTTCTATATGAAGCTTACGCGACATAGATTTGAGGATAAGTGGTATTTGTAACAACCCGTACTTTTGCGCTCATTACTCTCGTTACGCCTAGCACCGAGATTCGGATCATAATGTAAACTATATCGTTTACTATGCTACATCGCATATTTTCGCGCTACATCGCTTATTTTAGCACGCTAAATCGCACTTCACAACGCTTACAACGCTTACACTACTACATCACGTGAGTATTTAGACTACTCGCTCGCTAATCGCAACGTAAACTCAACGCAAACTCGAAACGCGGTTACTTATATATATATCATATTATACTATTAGCTATACATATATTATTATCTATGTGAATCGAGAATCTAAAACGCAACGTAACGCGATACTTAATACCTTGCTAAAATATTGAAAGTACCCAACCTAACTAACGCAACAAAATGCACCAAACGAGCATCCTATACGCGAAACGGAAGTCTTCCACACCAAACTGGACACCTCGTACGAAGACACCTGGCTTCGTACGAAGACACTGGCTTTGTACGAAGGCAGGAACTTCGCACAAGGGATTCAACTTCGAACCAGACTTCCAAGCCTCTTCTATAATTACCCAAGCCCTCCTCATTCATTCTAGCTTGCTGCCATTCTTACCGAAACACTGCCGAATTGTTGTCCAACTGTTTTCTAGTAAGATCTATCATTTTTACACGATTACACAACGTTTTCCACTACGATTTTCCACAAGATTCACTTCGATTTCATCCATACTTCATGGTTTTCATCTAAAACTTCATCTTTTTCATATAAACTCCAACTTTTTCATATAAACTCCAACTTTTTCATCTAAACTTCTTTATTTTCACTCAAATCTTCATCTTTTTCATTGAATCTTCTTATTTCACCAAGGATCTACACTTAACCGAGTGTATTGGGTCTAGCTTCGGCTTCCCGAGTTAGAAATCTACATATTTCACACTCTGTTGGGATTGAACCCTATCAGAGGAACAGATTATAAAAGCCAAAACTGAATCAGAGAAGTGGATCCAAAATAAGCAAAAGTTATGTTTACACTCTCTCCCCTTGAAAGTGGTTTCAACATCTGATGACCTCCAATCCACTGATCTTTACAACTGCTGACCTACAACTGCTGATCAAGTCAAAGACTGATGAAGACTAAAGCTCTGCTGATCAATCTACTGCTATAGGTCAAGCACTGCTGAAGTTCTCAAGTACTGCTGGAGTCACAACAGTGGAAGGATAAAGCAGTAGTTTAGTTTGTTTTATGTAATGTATTGTAATCAGTTGTTAGCATAGCAGTGCTTGTATTAGATCAGTTGTTTAGAGTTTGTTAGGAGGTTAGATGTCACTTTCATGGCGACGTCAACAAAGATGCCACAGTGGTTTGTCCGTGCCTATAAATAGAACAATACTCTGTATTGTTCTATTAGCTCTCTTCATCACTTTCATTCCTGTACGAACAAATCATTGTGAGCTCAGGCTGAGGGGGAGTTTGTTACATACTTGCATATTGTAATTGAATCTTGTAATAAATTCAAGCATTCGGTTCAATGTTAAACTTGTATGTTGAAAGCAATTCTCCTGTTTGATTGTATGCAAAGTTTGTTACCATTTATATTCCGTTGCACTTCTTATTCATTTTTCATCTTAATTCAAACATAAAATACAATCAATCCAAACTCAGATCCTAACAATTGGTATCAGAGCTCGGACAGTCAAATTTGATTTAACAATCATTTTGACATAAAAAGTCCAGCTCACAATCGTTGATACTGATAGTTCTTCGTTTTGTTGAAAAACAGAGCAAGGTTTAATCACCATCAAAGTTGATTAATCAGTGCTTGTAAAACAACCAGGATGACGTCACAATCACAAGATGATAAGAATAACATTGGCTCACTTTTCAAACCACCCATGCTTAAACGTAATGAATACAACATCTGGGAGAGAAGGATGGGTCACATCCTTGCTCAACAGAATACCGGATGTTGGAGATCTGTTGTTTTTGGACCACATGTTCCCATGGTGCCAAGTGCTGAGGATACAAAGAAGTTCGAACCTAAAAAACCTGAAAACTATACTGAAACTGATTTCCAAAAGTTCGAACTCGATGCCAAAGCATTTAGCATCATTGCATCTGCATTACCCAATGAAATTTATGCTGGGCTGTTACACTGTAACATTGCCAAGGAATTATGGAATGCACTTAATGAACAATTTGGGGAACTGAAGAAGTAATTGAAAATAACAGGGAAATTCTAAATCAGCAGTATGAAACCTTTTGTCATATTAAGGGTGAATCATTGACTCAACAGTTTGAGCGATTCAGTTGTCTCATTAGTGAGCTAAGGCTTGTTAAGGTCGCATTTGCTAATTCTAAAAAACACAAAATAGCAGGTTCCTTAGATCACTACCTGAAAAATGGGATACAATTGCTTTTGTAACTAGAAACTCTGCTGAGTTCAAAGATCTGACCCTGACCCAACTTCATGGAAGACTCTTGACCTATGAAAGGGAGTTAAACCAGAAAAAGAAGTTGCAAGAGTCTGGTAAAGCTGTTGATGATTATTCATTTGGCAGCACAGCTCTTTTTGGTCAAGAAGAATCTGGTGGCAGTAGTAAGGATCAGAGTTATGATCATTTTATTGACATAACTGCTGGTGGAAACTTTAACAATTGTGATTCTCACTCTGCAAATTATGCTTTTACTGCAAATTGTGAAAATCAGATGTCAGATAACTTGTGCTTTGAACTCAATGACTTATAACACTTTGATCCAACTGGTCTTGAAGAAATGGACATTTTGCATTAATTGGAATTGCTTAGTGTAAGAACAAACAAATTTTACAAAAGGACAGGGAGACAATTCCCAGGGTTACATGGGAATTTAAAAGTGGGGTTGGATAAATCTAAGATCAAGTGCTATAGGTGCAATAGGCTAGGACACTTTGCTAGGGAATGTAGGAGTCAAAATATTGATCCAATTGTTACTCATCCCAGCTCAAACCCAAGACCACAAAACCAAAGCACAGTGCACTATTCCCATTATACCCCTGCTGCCCATGTAACATTGCTCATTATGCAAACTCTGTTCCTGTGCATTATGTTCAAACCACTATCTCTCAAATTCAGTATGTTCAGGCTCCTGTACCTCAGGTTCAAGTGCAACCAGTTGCACCACAACAAGCTGCACCACCAGCAGTGGTTCAACCAGATCAGCAAAGCTTTTTCACCCAAGGCTTTGTTGACTGGAGCAGCTTACCTGATGAGCTAGGGGATGAAAATTTTGCAGTATATGCTACGAATGATGCTTCTAATGATGAATTTTGTCTTATGACATTAGAGTCAATACCAGAAGAGCTGGATGCTGAAAAGGGGCAAACAAGTGTTGAAACAGTGGATGAAGTTGCTGAAGCAGTGGTTACTGCTGTTGCTGGTGAACTACTGCTGGGAAAAAATTCAGAAACCCTAATTGAACCATTGGTTGACCCCTGGTCCAAAGAAGAAGAAAAAGAAGAAAAGAAAGAAGGTGAGAAAGAAGAGAGTGCTGATGAAGAAAATGATCACAAATGTGATTGTGCCATGATGGCTGCAGCTAAGGTATCATCTCAGGTTCTTGAAAATCTGTGTTCAGACAAATGCATCATAGCATTTGCTAACATTAAAGAGGTGAATGAAAACCTTAGGGATAGAGTGTTGAATGATGAAGTCAAATTTGAAAAGTCTTTAAAAGAACTTAAAAACAAATGGGCTGAAAAAGAAAAAGAGATCTGCAGTCTCAAAGATGAGCAGAGCATAACCAAGAATCAACTCCAAACTATGGTAGAAAAATATCAAGTTTGTAAAAAGGAGTTGGAATCCACCCAAATCACTTGTGAGAAATGGGTGGAGTCTTGAAAAGGTTATGAGGCCATGCTTGAAAAACAGATTAAAAGCAATGTGAAATTTGGTGTTGGGTTTAGAAAACATGATGAAATTGAAAACAATGCTTCAAAAGAATCTGTTCAATCCATTGTTGAAGTTATTCCCATAAACAAGGATGGCCAAGAGGTTAAAATAACTGACAAACTTGGTAACAAAATAACTCTGGAAAGATCTGTTGGGTCCTCAAGTTTTGAGGAAATTGAGAAATACCAATTTAAACCCACATGGTCTGATGAGTGTGACATCCTTGAAAACTTCAAACCAATGGATTTCACAACCACTGATGGTGTAAAAGCTCCAAAGGCAAAAGTCATTCCTCTCAAAGACATCCCAACAGTGGTTCAAAACTCTGTTGTTAAGGAGTCTGAGAAAAGGAAGAAAAGAGAAAAGATCAAAAACTTGTTTTGTGATTTTTGTGAAAAGAAGAATCATATAACAAAAGACTGATTTCATCTAAAAGCATATGATCTAAACAAAACAAGTGTCATTACACCTGCTGAGAGTTGCACCATCTGTGGTAAAACAAACCACAAAAATCAAGAATGTGTGTATCTCAAAAACTTTGATGTAAAAAGGAATGAGTACACTGCAAAAACATCCTTAATTTCATCAACATCATCTGTCGAATTCACCAAGAATCAACCACTGTTGTGCCAGTCCAAACAGCTGTTACAAAACAGCTGAACCAAACATCTGTCCAAAGAGATGTTCAGGTGACTGATGCACTCCCTACCAATCAATACAGAAGAGGTAAGGGACAACCACCATGCCAAAGGATCCCACATGTTTATGAGGTTTACAAAAAACGTTCTAAACCAAGAGTGAACAGGTATCCTTTTGGTTATCAACAGGTGATTGGTCAAGACCCCCAATAGTGGTTAGAGAAAAACATTCCCAAAAATGTCCAAACCCCTGAGCTAACCACTGTCCATCCACCTGAAATCATCCCAGACACTGTTGAGACCCCATCCAAAGCCTTACTGGCTTTGGAGACCCTAATGAACTAATCATTTTAGTTCATGTGCAGGGAGCTTCTGCATGCTTAGATAGCCTTTGGTATGTAGATAGTGGATGCTCCAGGCACATGACAGGATGTAAATCCCTACTCAAAGATTTCAAAATCCTTGGAGGGGGTGATATATCCTTTAGTAATAATAGTAAAGGGAAAGTTCTGGGGTCTGGTACAGTACAGTCTGGTAATGTAAAATTTGAAAATGTCAATCTGATAGACAATCTAAAATTCAACCTCCTGAGTGTTTCACAAATGAGTGATAAGGGCTATGGCTTATTCTTCATAAAGAATTGTTGTAGGATTGTTGGACCAGAAATGGTTGAAAAGATTGAAGCAATAATAAAAACTGGAAAAACCAAACTTGTTGCTCAAAGAAGTGGCAATGTTTATGTAGTTGATATGTCAAAAGAGAGCCCCAGAACTGATGCCTGTCTGTTCTCAGCTGCCTCTAACAAAGAGACAGAATTATGGCACAGAAGATTGGGGCACACAAATCTCAAGACAATCACTACCATTTCAAAACAGGGGTTAGTAAGAGGTTTACCTCAAAAACTGTTCACCTGTCCTGAGCATTGTGTTTCCTGCCTAAAAGGAAAATAACATAAAAGCTCATACAAATCAATTGAAGAGTCCAAAACAACCAAATGTTTGCAAATGCTTCATATGGATTTGTTTGGCCCAGTTAAAGTCACGAGTCTCAAGAAAAAGAGATATTGTTTGGTTATTGTTGATGACTTTTCTAGGTTTACGTGAACTTACTTTTTACACTCAAAAGATGAGACTGAAGGTATTCTGCAAGACTTTGTGAAACAGGTTGAAAAGTAGTTTGACCTTACAGTGAAAATCTTTAGGAGTGACAATGGCACAAAGTTCAGAAATAAGGAGCTAAATGATTTTTGTGTGTCAAAAGGAATTGTAAGGCAGTACAGCATTCCTAGAACACCAGAACAAAATGGGGTTGTGGAAAGGAAGAACAGAACATTGATAGAGGCTGCCAGAACCATGCTTGCAGATTCAGGTTTGCCATTAACTTTTTGGGCGGAAGCAGTAAACACTGCCTGCTATGTCCAAAACAGAGTTTTAATCAACCCCAGGCATCAAAAGACTGCCTATGAACTGCTGTATAAAATAAAGCCATTGATTTCATATTTGAAAGTTTTTGGCTGCCCATGCTTTATTTTAAACTTAAAAGATTCTATCTCAAAATTTGCAGCTAAAATTGATTGTGGTTACCATCTGGGATACTCAACCACTGCTAAGGCCTACAAAGTGTTTAATGACTACAACATCGTTTTTAACAAAACTTATAACGGAATGTCGAAAGAAAAAAAATCAAGCACAACTGCGTACTTAAGTTTTTAGAAAAAAATTATAAATGTAAATTATTAAAGAAGAACCAAATTAATTGATAATTATTAAAGAAGTATCAAATTATTTGATAAATGAATATATGTTCTAAAAAGCGGAAAAATAATTATTAAAAAATGGTAAAGGAAATATGTTGTTTTAAAAAAGGGAAAAAATAAAAATATATTATTAAAAGTAAATATAATAATAAACTATTATAATATATTAAATAAGAAATAATAAAAAAGCTATATATTATTTTAAAAATAAAGTTACTATTCATCATACTTGGTCAACTATATGTATATAATTACAATACAATAATAATTTAAGTCGTTTCCTCATGCTTCCCATTTTTTTTAAATTTCCACAATAAACCCACCCCTAGTAGCATATACTTAGTATTATATTGAGTGGGGATCCTACGGAAAGTGTGTTTTTCCTAAAAAGTGTAAAAAGTCATAAAACACAATAATTTCAGGCATAAACCACACCTAAAACTCACAAATAATAGAATGAATATTACTAAAACACCATATTCAAACTCTAATAGTCCATAAAAATTTCAAACACACCATCATAGAACTATGAATATAAAACACACAATGCTAAACAACATAAAACACAATAACATTTTGTCATTCCATAATCAGAGCCTTAACATCTAAAACACAACACAAAACCCACATACATGATGTTTTAGTAATCTTCATCATATTATTTGTGGGTTTTTGATGTGTTTTATGATTGACATTATGGTGTTTCATGACTTTTTACACTTTTTAGGAAATTTGGACTTTCTGGCCAACTCCTAGCCTATATTAGTATTATATGTTATTATATATGATTTAAAAATATGAATTTTATTATCAAAGTATCATGAGAACTAGCTTATGACCCGTGTATTACATGGGTTTGTTTTAGACCAGTAGATCAATCTTTCAATCAAACAAATCATAAGTACATAATTCTTTAAGTTTAATTTATTTTGATACAAATACGAAATGTCATATGTTATATGTTGAACACTATAAATTTGCTAACAACATTACAACGCTAATTATTAATCGATAAAAAATACAAAATAATTGCGGAGCATTTGCTCACAAGTTATTCATATGCTCACTAAATTAAAAAGTTATTATCTATACGAAATGTGAAACCGGATCATTATTTTTTATAATAGATTCCAAACCAAAAACTATGACACATTAACATCTAAATAGAATACTTCCTTGGCAAACGTTGTCGAGTCTTTTTTGCCCTTTAACAACTTACCCAACTATATGTGGTAGTAATATCCAAATGGTCAAAGACGTCACTTTTCAAATGATTTCTTTCTTTGTTACTCTCATGATTAAGCTTTTTTATATGTTTTCTTTGCTTTGTAGGGGGAGATTGGTGCTTCTCTTCACAGGGCATACAAAACACAAGCTATCGGCGGCAACCCGCCATATAACATATAAAGTTTTTTTATATGTTAAATATGACGAGTTGTCACCAATAAAATAAAATATAATACATTATTCGATTACATTACACCCTTTAGTATAATATAATTTGATGAAACAAATTTGTGCCCAAACACAACCACAATAGTTTATATTTATCAAAAAGAAAATTTATTATATATACTCTTTTCTGAAGAATAGAAAATGACATTTTGTGAGAGCTCAAAGGTAGATAAAAGTCAACCTAATTAGCATAAGTTCCAACAACATTTAACATATACCGTGACCAACTGATAGATAAATTTACAAAATACAAAAGCTTGATCACAAAACATAACTAAAAAAACTCAACATAAACTTCAACCTTTTTATCTATGGCTGGCTTATTAGCTACCGGCATAAGCTCCATGCTAGATGAACCTATTGAAACATGAGGGCTAGATGTTAACACTAAGGGCGGGGTGGAGGTGTAAACACCCGTGATGGAGTTTCTTCACTCGTGATAAATAACAAAACACCACCGCCACCTCTATGTTTCCACGCGTGAAATTGAACATGCGTGAGATTTTTCACGCGTTGTTTTTTCAAAAAAAGAAACGTTGGGGCTTGTGAATATGACCGTTTGAGGCTGAGGGGTTTGTATAAAATCCAAATATTCCCCCATTATATACCAAACATTCTACAAATTCAAACATTCTTCCAAAATCAAAAAAATTCATTACTTCCTTCAAATCCAAACATTCTTCCAAATTAAAAAAAATCAATACAAAGATAGAAGGTTCAAGCAAGAGAGGTTTAGGTTCGAAGAAAAGAGGTTCGGGTTCGAAAAAAATCTCGTACGACCCAGGGTTCGAGGGAATCTTGGCGAGTCGGCGCGCTTTAGGTTGCAAGACGAACCCGACCAAGTCCCACGTTTTCAAACACAACAATATCTACCCTTTCAAACCCAACAATATCCACCCTTTCAATCACAACCGTATCAAAACCAACCATTCGTTCCACCGTTTCAACCTCACCAATTTCAACCCCAATCGTTTCCACACTTTGAAACCCAATCCCACCAAGTCGACCCACTAGAAGATGACACCCTCATCCATCATTTTGCACGTGCGTATCGCAAACCACAACAAAATCTCGATGACGATGACGTTCAAGAAGAAGAAGAAGAAAAAGAAGAAGAAGAAGACGATTACGTTCAAGAAGTTGTCCCGTCATCCGTTCGGAGACATTGGACGGCCGAGGAGGAGATCGCCTTGGTCAAGGTGTACTTGCACACCTCCGAAAACAAGAAATATTCCAACGAGCAAAGAAAAGAAATGTTTTGGAGACGAGTCATGCTTCATCTTAGCAAACTTCCCGGTTCAACTGACCGAAAGATGGATCAAATGACGTTTGAACCGGATAATTAGTAAATTCAACGGTTGTTTCATTCAAGTGGGACGTTTTTTTTAATTTAAAACTGTTTTTAATTTTTATAACATAAAACTGCTTTTTTAATATTTTAAAAACAGAAAACTGCTTTTTATAAAAAAAACAGAAAATGGATTAAAAAAACTGTATTTTTATAAAAACAGAAAAACAGTTTAAAAAAAACAGAAAACAGTTTTTTTATAAAAACAGAAAACATTTATTTTTTAAAAATAGAAAACAATTTTTTTAACAAGAAAACAGTTTTTTTATAAACAGAAAACAATTTTTTATAAAAAAAACAGAAAACCTGTTTTAAATAATATTTTTTTTTATTTTTTGTAGAACCGAAATCCACAAAGTGGAGCAAACGATGCGACTATCATGCAAACCGCCACCGAAGAGTATTGCCGAGTGTACAAAAACAGGAGTTTTCCAACGTGGCGGCATGGGAGGTTGCGAGACGTCACCCGAAGTGGGTACCGGTTGATTTGGTCGAAATGGGTGGACCTACGGCTCCAAAAAAAGAGGAGGTCCCAAAAGATCAAAGACCTCCGAGTCGGGGAACTACACGACTTCCGCGTCGGATGTGACAACTCGAACTTTAGAACCCGTCTTTGCAACGTATGTAACGTGTGTGACCTTAATTGACCTATCGAATGATATGACGTTACGATATGTGATTATGTGAATTTACGGAAATGAATGATTTCATGAGTGATTATATGATTATGTATACGTTGTGTGCATTGTGTAAATATGTGTATGAATAAATAACTCGAACCGTACAACACTCACACTAGTACAAGCCCTTTTGGGCCGTGACCTTTGTAGTCGGACTCTAGGGCGGCCCAAGTGAGGGTCCGGCCTATCCACCTTACACGTTTAACAAATGGGAATGTGATAACCCTTTGGCATTTTTACAAAAACATATACACACACAAAACCCTAGAGCCTCTTTCTCTATCGACGGCACTTGGTAACCCCCAAGGAACGAACAAGATCTTTTCCCCTTGATTCATCGCGGTTAGTGCCAGACCTTATCTGATTTCTTGTGTTTCAAAACGGTTATTTAAACTATATGCTTGCATGTTTCTGCGATTATGATTATCATAAGTTTTGTCGGCCACCGTTTATTATTATTATTCTTTTCTTTGTGGTCCAATAACATCATCTAGCATATTCTTTTATATTATAGTCACATGTGCCTTGTCAGTTTGTTCATATATATAGAATTGGTGAATATAGGTTGGTTGTATGGTTGTAAATCATTGGTTGAAAATGTCGGCTAAAGCAAGGGGGTTCAATCGAAAGTGGCGGCCATGTGATCAATTATGTTACTAGTACATGTGCAAATTAATATAATAACATTTAACATTGTCGGCCATATTGATATGATATTATAATGCATTCTTGAATAGTGTGATAATGTTGATGAATTCAACAACCGGCCACGTGCCGTTGACCATGTAGTATGTGTGGACATTGGAGGTCCAATGGGAATTTAGTTAGGCATTTATGGTCCAATCGAAAATAATGTCACATTACACACTCAATTACATTAAAAGTATATTGTGCTGTACATGTGAATTCTTAGCAAATTGTCGGCTAACATGATGTGTATTGCATGGATTGGTTCATGTGGAATTTGCGGCTAGTATTTCATTCTAGTGATGTAGGTTTCTAGATCAAGGTCAGTAGAATTCAGGAAGTCATGTGTGTGATAATTGTTTGGTGAGGGTGGGCGGCCAAGTAAAGGCCATTGGTTGTGGCTTCGGCCCAATGGTGCTATAGAAATAGGTTGTGACCGAAAGATATGTGTTCTCCGAAACATAACCTTGACCGAAACATAGCTGGAGTGGACCGAAGGATAGCTATGGTCGAAAGATGACATATAGTTCGAAACATAGTTTTGGTCCGAAAGATAATTGTGTTAATCATAGAACGAAAGATAAGGGTGGATCGAAAGATGCATGGCTATGAATGTACTTTGAAAGATGGAATGTATGCTTGATTATTTGACATGCCATGCTTGGTGATGAGCGTTAATAATTGCATTCGTGCATACTAGCTGATGATTTAATGTGAAATACTACGTGTTGTGCCGTTATGCAAACTGACTGCTATGTGAACATTAAATTGCATGCGTATCATTGCGAACATGAACTGATTTGTTATACGTGCATACAATAGGACGTGATTAAATTCTTGTGAGTGCATAACCTAGCATACCGAGCAAACCAAGGTGAGTTCACACTCTTACCAAGGCATGGGATTCCCGGGGTGTTGGGAATGGGATTGAAAGGTTGATTAGATACACTATTGACACTATGACTAGACTACCACATTACTATCCTCGGATGTGAAGGATACTTATACTGATCACTATCCTCGGATGTGAAGGATACTTATGCTGATCACTATCCTCGGTTGTGAAGGATACCTATAGTTACGAGTAGTCTAGTGGTTATACAACGTGGAACACCACCACCAATAACGTGGAACACCACCACCAATAACGTGGAACACCACCACCAATAACGTGGAACACCACCACCAATAACGTGGAACACCACCACCAATAGAACATACAAACGGCCCAGTAGAGCCACCTGTTACAAACGAACTTACTATTACGCATTTACTTTCTGTGAACTCGCTCAACTAGTTTGTTGATCATTCTGTTACATGCCTTGCAGATCGTTAGGTACTTGGAGCTTGCACTGGAGAAGCGGGTCGTTGTGGACAAGGATCGTGGTTTTTCTGTTGAGCTATTATGACACTTAAAACTGTTAACTACTACTGGTTTATTTACTATGCTTCCGCTACATTTTGAAACGATGATTTGTTTGATCACCTTTTGTATTGAATGGATGGTTTTCAGTTATTTTACTTAATATTAAATGCATGTTCAATATGATTGGTGGCTTGATCCTGGTCATGTCACGCCTCCAAGCGGTGGTACTCCGCGTGTGGATTTTTTTGGGGGTGTGACAGATTGGTATCAGAGCCATTGGTTATAGAGAACTTGGTTTTAATATGGAAAAAAAAAAAAACGTTTTTATTAAAACCAGACTATAACCAGAACAGTGCTCTCAACGATCCACAACGACGCTTCGCTCCACGTGCAAGACTCAACCTCCTAGGTAATAAGGTTCATGTTTATTACCTGTTTGCTAGAATTGCATAGAACTTGCTCGTAGTATGCTTACATTACTTTTCTCACAACTTGTTATTGCTTGAGAACACATACGTGCTTACACTCTTCTGTCATCGCACTGTTTGTGAACCATTCTTACTTATGCTACCTTTACTGTTCGATCATGTCTGGACGTGTTGACATGACTCAAGCCCAGTTGACGGCTCTCATTAACGAACAAGTTGCTGCGGCACTTGCAGCCGCACAAGCAGGAGGTATAACCTGCTATTCCAGACCTATTCTAGGATGTTAGATCCTACTCTCGTGACCCAACTCTCGCGCTTAACCTTGACCTATCTTTCTCGCGCAACGGGTCAGAACGCATAGCAACATGTCTGCACATTCAAGAACTTCATGGACTGTCGTCCAAACACATTCAGTGGCCCAGAAGGAGCAGTTGGACTACTCCATTGGTTTGGGAAGCTCGAGTCGGTACTCGAGATGTGTGAATGCCCTGAGGCTCGCAGGGTCAAGTACGCCACTGGTACTTTGGAAGAAATCGCGCTAATCTGGTGGAACGCGCAAGTACGGATACTAGGGTTGGCAACTGCTAACGCCACCCCATGAAACGAATTCAAAGGAACGCATTAAAAGGGAACACTGCACACGTTATGACATCCACAAGTTGGAAGTGGAGCTTTACCATTTGAAAATGACGGGGTCAGGAATTGATGCTTATACGAAACGGACGAACGAATTGGCCATCTTGTGTCCAACCATGGTGGACCCTCCAAGCAAGCGTATCGAATTGTACCTCAAGGGTCTAGCCTCAGAGATTCAGGGCCACGTTACCTCGGCTAACCTCGACAACATCCAGGAAATCCAGCGTCTCGCTCATCGCATCACCGATCAGGCAGTGGATCAGGATAAACCGCCTAAGCACGTCAGCGCTACTGCTACAGTCACTCCTTCAGCTACTCCCGCTACTTCTAGTGACAACAAGCGGAAATGGGATGGGTGTTCCAGCAAGGGTTCAGCTACCGTTCGGTCTCAAGCACAACAGCAGCACAAGAATAGTGATCGCCAGAGCACAGCAGAAGCTAAGGATTCAGGAGTCCACGACCTGCAAATCGAAATCGCCGGCAGCAACAGCCAGCAGAAATCCTATGCAAAGAAAAGATTGTTCGCATTCCTCATTCGGGTCAAGAACCTCTCGAAGTACAAGGTGACAAGAGTGGTGCTGTGGTTGGCATCATCTCTTACTTAAAGGCGCAGAAATGTTTACGAAAGGGACATACTGCCATTCTGGCACTTGTCACTGACGCATCAGCAAAGGAAAAGAAGCTGGAGGATATACCAGTTGTGCGTGATTTTCCTCAAGTGTTTCCTGAAGATTTACCTGGTTTACCTCCTCATCGTCAAGTCGAGTTTCAGATTGAGTTAGCTCCTGGAGCAGCACCAATAGCCCGCGCACCGTATCGTTTGGCTCCAACCGAACTGGAAGAACTGTCGAAGCAGCTACAAGAGCTCTTGGAAAAGGGCTTTATTCGTCCAAGCTCTTCGCCTTGGGGAGCTCCAGTGTTATTTGTAAAGAAGAAAGACGGTACGTTCAGGATGTGCATCGACTACCGCGAACTCAATAAGGTGACGGTGAAGAACCGTTATCCTCTTCCGCGCATAGATGACCTATTCGACCAGTTGCAAGGGTCGTGTTACTATTCCAAGATTGATTTAAGGTCAGGGTATCATCAGCTGAGAGTCCGGGATGAGGACGTCTCCAAAACCGCTTTCAGAACTCGCTACGGTCATTACGAGTTTCTTGTCATGCCATTCGGACTTACGAACGCGCCTGCAGTCTTCATGGATCTTATGAACAGGGTGTGCAAACCGTATCTTGATAAGTTTGTTATCGTTTTCATCGACGACATTTTGATTTACTCCAAGAGTCAGGAGGAACATGAGCAGCACTTACGTCTTATCTTGGAACTTCTTCGAAAGGAGCAACTGTACGCAAAGTTTTCAAAATGTGACTTCTGGCTTCGTGAAGTCCACTTCTTAGGCCATGTGGTAAACAAGGATGGGATTCATGTCGATCCATCCAAGGTTGATTCGATCAGAAACTGGCCAGCACCACGTACACCGACAGAAATACGCCAATTCTTGGGTTTGGCGGGTTACTACAGGCGATTTATTAAAGACTTCTCCAAGATCGCGCAACCACTTACTATGCTAACACAGAAAGGTGTCGTTTACAGATGGGGTAATACGCAAGAGACCGCTTTTCAGTACTTAAAGGATAGGCTTTGCAGCGCACCTATTCTCTCATTGCCAGAGGGCACGGATGACTTCGTGGTTTATTGTGACGCATCGATACAGGGGCTTGGTTGTGTATTGATGCAGCGGGATAAAGTTATTGCCTACGCTTCGCGGCAACTCAAGGTTCATGAACGGAACTACACGACGCACGATTTAGAGCTGGGAGCTGTTGTTTTCGCGCTTAAGATATGGCGACACTACCTGTACGGTACCAGGTGCACGATTTACACCGATCACAGGAGTCTCGAGCATATTCTTAAGCAAAAGGATTTGAATATGCGTCAACGGAGATGGGTTGAACTTCTAAACGACTATGAATGCGCCATCAAGTATCATCCAGGCAAGGCCAATGTTGTGGCTGATGCCCTCAGTCGGAAAGACACTCTACCGAAGCGCGTGCGAGCGCTACAGCTTACCATTCAGTCCAGTCTTCCTGCACAGATACGAGCTGCTCAGTTAGAAGCACTGGAACCCGAAAACGTCAAAGCTGAAGCCTTACGCGGTTCAAGGCAACGCATGGAACAAAAGGAAGACGGCGCCTACTATGTAACGGGGCGTATTTGGGTCCCACTTTATGGCGGTTTACGCGAACTTGTAATGGATGAAGCTCACAAGTCTCGCTATTCGGTGCATCCAGGGTCGGATAAAATGTACCACGACATCAGTACTACTTATTGGTGGCCTAGTATGAAGGCCCACATCGCCACCTATGTTGGCAAATGCTTAACCTGTGCGAGAGTCAAGGTTGAATATCAGAAACCAGCTGGTCTACTTCAGCAGCCCAAGATACCGCAGTGGAAATGGGAAGAAATTTCCATGGATTTCGTTACGGGCTTACCTAGATCCCAGCGTGGGAATGACACTATTTGGGTGATCGTTGATCGACTCACAAAGTCTGCTCACTTCTTGGCTATCAAAGAAACGGATAAGTTTTCTACCCTAGCAGACGTCTATCTTAAAGAAGTTGTTTCGAGGCACGGAGTGCCCACTTCTATTATTTCGGATCGCGATGCACGATTCACGTCAGAGCTTTGGCAAGCGATGCACAAATCCTTCGGCTCACGGTTAGACATGAGCACAGCATATCATCCTCAGACGGATGGGCAGTCTGAGCGAACTATCCAAACTCTAGAAGACATGCTTCGAGCGTGTGTCATCGATTTCGGCAACGGCTGGGAAAAACACCTCCCTTTAGTGGAGTTTTCATACAATAACAGTTACCACACCAGCATTCAAGCCGCTCCATTTGAGGCATTGTACGGACGTAAATGTCGGTCACCTCTCTGTTGGGCAGAGGTGGGGGATAGTCAAATTACGGGTCCAGAGATTGTTGTGGACGCCACAGAAAAGATAGCACAGATACGTCAACGCATGGCGGCAGCACTCGACCGTCAGAAAGCCTACGCGGACAAGCGTAGAAAGCCATTGGAATTTGAGGTCGGGGACCGGGTTTTATTGAAAGTTTCACCCTGGAAGGGTGTGGTTCGATTTGGTAAACGAGGCAAACTGAATCCGCGGTACGTCGGACCATTCGAAATCTTAGAAAAGATTGGCAAAGTAGCCTACAGATTAAACCTACCAGCTGAACTCGGTGCAGTTCACAATGTATTTCACGTGTCGAATCTGAAGAAATGCCTATCAGATGAGACCCTTATAGTTCCTTTTAAGGAACTCACTATCGACGAGCGGTTGCAGTTCGTCGAGGAACCAGTTGAAATCACGGACCGGGATGTTAAGGTCCTCAAACACAAGAGAATCCCTCTTGTTCGAGTTCGTTGGAACTCCCAGCGTGGCCCAGAGTATACCTGGGAACGCGAAGACCAGATGAAAGAAAAGCACCCCCAGCTATTCGAAACCAATGCATCCATTTCTGAGACTGAAGCTACTACTACTGAATTTCGGGACGAAATTCCAAATCAACGGGGGGATGATGTGACACCCCAGGAAAACCAGCGAATGATGTAACTTACCTAGCTTCCTCAGCTTCCTCAGTGAGTGCGTACCAAATTTCGGGACGAAATTTCTTTCAAGTTGGGGATAATGTGACAACTCGAACTTTAGAACCCGTCTTTGCAACGTATGTAACGTGTGTGACCTTAATTGACCTATCGAATGATATGACGTTACGATATGTGATTATGTGAATTTACGGAAATGAATGATTTCATGAGTGATTATATGATTATGTATACGTTGTGTGCATTGTGTAAATATGTGTATGAATAAATAACTCGAACCGTACAACACTCACACTAGTACAAGCCCTTTTGGGCCGTGACCTTTGTAGTCGGACTCTAGGGCGGCCCAAGTGAGGGTCCGGCCTATCCACCTTACACGTTTAACAAATGGGAATGTGATAACCCTTTGGCATTTTTACAAAAACATATACACACACAAAACCCTAGAGCCTCTTTCTCTATCGACGGCACTTGGTAACCCCCAAGGAACGAACAAGATCTTTTCCCCTTGATTCATCGCGGTTAGTGCCAGACCTTATCTGATTTCTTGTGTTTCAAAACGGTTATTTAAACTATATGCTTGCATGTTTCTGCGATTATGATTATCATAAGTTTTGTCGGCCACCGTTTATTATTATTATTCTTTTCTTTGTGGTCCAATAACATCATCTAGCATATTCTTTTATATTATAGTCACATGTGCCTTGTCAGTTTGTTCATATATATAGAATTGGTGAATATAGGTTGGTTGTATGGTTGTAAATCATTGGTTGAAAATGTCGGCTAAAGCAAGGGGGTTCAATCGAAAGTGGCGGCCATGTGATCAATTATGTTACTAGTACATGTGCAAATTAATATAATAACATTTAACATTGTCGGCCATATTGATATGATATTATAATGCATTCTTGAATAGTGTGATAATGTTGATGAATTCAACAACCGGCCATGTGCCGTTGACCATGTAGTATGTGTGGACATTGGAGGTCCAATGGGAATTTAGTTAGGCATTTATGGTCCAATCGAAAATAATGTCACATTACACACTCAATTACATTAAAAGTATATTGTGCTGTACATGTGAATTCTTAGCAAATTGTCGGCTAACATGATGTGTATTGCATGGATTGGTTCATGTGGAATTTGCGGCTAGTATTTCATTCTAGTGATGTAGGTTTCTAGATCAAGGTCAGTAGAATTCAGGAAGTCATGTGTGTGATAATTGTTTGGTGAGGGTGGGCGGCCAAGTAAAGGCCATTGGTTGTGGCTTCGGCCCAATGGTGCTATAGAAATAGGTTGTGACCGAAAGATATGTGTTCTCCGAAACATAACCTTGACCGAAACATAGCTGGAGTGGACCGAAGGATAGCTATGGTCGAAAGATGACATATAGTTCGAAACATAGTTTTGGTCCGAAAGATAATTGTGTTAATCATAGAACGAAAGATAAGGGTGGATCGAAAGATGCATGGCTATGAATGTACTTTGAAAGATGGAATGTATGCTTGATTATTTGACATGCCATGCTTGGTGATGAGCGTTAATAATTGCATTCGTGCATACTAGCTGATGATTTAATGTGAAATACTACGTGTTGTGCCGTTATGCAAACTGACTGCTATGTGAACATTAAATTGCATGCGTATCATTGCGAACATGAACTGATTTGTTATACGTGCATACAATAGGACGTGATTAAATTCTTGTGAGTGCATAACCTAGCATACCGAGCAAACCAAGGTGAGTTCACACTCTTACCAAGGCATGGGATTCCCGGGGTGTTGGGAATGGGATTGAAAGGTTGATTAGATACACTATTGACACTATGACTAGACTACCACATTACTATCCTCGGATGTGAAGGATACTTATACTGATCACTATCCTCGGATGTGAAGGATACTTATGCTGATCACTATCCTCGGTTGTGAAGGATACCTATAGTTACGAGTAGTCTAGTGGTTATACAACGTGGAACACCACCACCAATAACGTGGAACACCACCACCAATAACGTGGAACACCACCACCAATAGAACATACAAACGGCCCAGTAGAGCCACCTGTTACAAACGAACTTACTATTACGCATTTACTTTCTGTGAACTCGCTCAACTAGTTTGTTGATCATTCTGTTACATGCCTTGCAGATCGTTAGGTACTTGGAGCTTGCACTGGAGAAGCGGGTCGTTGTGGACAAGGATCGTGGTTTTTCTGTTGAGCTATTATGACACTTAAAACTGTTAACTACTACTGGTTTATTTACTATGCTTCCGCTACATTTTGAAACGATGATTTGTTTGATCACCTTTTGTATTGAATGGATGGTTTTCAGTTATTTTACTTAATATTAAATGCATGTTCAATATGATTGGTGGCTTGATCCTGGTCATGTCACGCCTCCAAGCGGTGGTACTCCGCGTGTGGATTTTTTTGGGGGTGTGACATCGGATAACTTGCCCCAAATGAATTTGAACGACGACCCCGTAGACGAACCCAATCAACCCATTGACGAACCCATTCAAGAAGATACACCTACAAGGCCGCGCCACAAGAAAAGATTCGTCAAGTAAAGGAAAGGAAGCGGTGACGGAGTCGATCACCGAAATCAAAGAGGCTAAATTGGTGGAAATAACCGAATCCAAAGAAAGAAGAGAAAAACTTGTGACGGCAAAACTTCAACGCGAGGAGACGTATATTCAACACTTGAAAGCAAAAGAAAAACATAATGATTTAAAAATCTTGTTAGAGCCGCACACCAATCTTGACGAATCGTTTAAGTCGGTCTTAATTCAACAAACACGAGAGATGTGTGAAAAGTGGGGGTGGGAGATGCCATCCGTTTAAGTCGGTCTTTTTAGGTTTTTTTTTTTTATTTCCAATGTTTAGTTTTTTTTTTTTTATTTTAGTATGTAATTTAGGTTTTATTGAAATGAAATTTATAATTTATAATTTTAGTGTTTTATTGTTAATTTATAATTAAAAAATAAAAAAAAAGTTGTGAGTGATGGAATTCTATCACTAGTGATGACCATTTCCACTAAAAAAGTTGTGAGTGATAGAATAATGGCTGATGATATGACGAAACTTAATTGGATATTGTGAATGTGAGTGATGAGTGATTACCACCCCACCCCTAATCCTGAACTGCTCGCTCCAAAGCTTGAGTCTTTTACATTGGTTCTTGGTATTGTCAAAGTGCAGCTAATGCTGTGAATAAAATCCTTTTTCTCCTTCTGGCATTCATCCTAACAAATATAAAACAAAAAAAAAAATAAAAAATAAACATTTAAAACCATAAAACGCATAAGGAGCTAGAATAAAAAAATCTGATTACCTTAATGCATCTACAATAATAAAAATAATGTTTGTTTCTAGCATGTGACACATAGGACAAAATGTGGATGAGCAAATAGTACCGGGTATTGGTTCAAAACTGATACCGAACCGGTATCAGTACTGAATTCCCCGAACTGACTCAATTTTCGGTACCTGATTCAGTACTGATATGCTGCGTTTTTGGTACCGGTATTTACCTTCAAATACCAACGGGTATTTTCATTACCTGCATATGTGCATCATCACGTTCAAGAAATTACGTAGGTATATTGTATCTAATTTTTATATACCTGCATATGTGCATCATCACGTTCAAGAAATTATACAATTAATTTATAGAT
Source organism: Helianthus annuus (assembly GCF_002127325.2). NCBI lineage: Eukaryota > Viridiplantae > Streptophyta > Magnoliopsida > Asterales > Asteraceae > Helianthus > Helianthus annuus. The sequence continues at coordinate 159,827,181 of NC_035442.2, forward strand.
CGATACTTAAATATGCTTATAGATCGATATTTGTGTGAGTAGTCTCCCAAAATGATAGTTCAAGAACTGCAAATACATGTGTGACTTGGCAGCTCAAAATTTTTAGCCATGTACCCCAAGATATCTGGACTTACCTGGCATACATATTGCATTTAAAAAACAAAATGATAAAAAGAAAATAAGTATCGAATTCGATTAAGTGTTTAAGTTGCTCATATAAATGGTTATCAATAATTATATAATTCGGGCAGTGGTGTTCGGTGCTAGAGATGTCAATGGGTGTTTACGAGGCTGTTAATAGTGATCAAAAGAAGATTCAAGGCTGTTCGGTTATTAGTTGCGGGTTTGAGCAACTGGCATATACCCGGTGACAACAGCAGGATTTGAAGTGCTTTGATCGGCTTGGTTCGTGATAAGAGGAGACCGGCGTAGTGCGTGAAAAGGGGCAGAAGGGATCCGCCAAAGCAGGTGGCTTTGGATTCGTCTCGTTTGGCAAGGTGAGAAAACGGAAGAAGCGGGTGGCTTGTTTTCTTTGTCGGTGGAGAGCCTCTTGAACAAGGGTGATCGGAAAAAGATGCGGGTTGTTGAGACAAGAAGAGAGTTGGTACACGGTGTAACATTATGGCGTTGGAGTTCAATCAGGTGGCTTTGGATTTGACCGGGGTGAGGTCGTCAATCCGTGAAAAGTCGTGATGTTAGTGAGTGTTTCCAACGTGAAGCCATGTTACATGTTACAAGTGTAGTGATTTTTAATCGGGTTTGATTTATCGAGTTTCGGTTGCGGTTCATCAACTAGCATTTATTATTAATGGTTTTATAAGCTAGTATGCATGAAATAAATTAACTTCACAAAAGTTCACGTGGATTTGGATAGCAGAAGCTAGTAGTTGAATTGGTGAAGTTTTGACCGACTTTTGAGGAAGTGTACGTGGGGTAGAAGAGTGGGTGAAGTATCTATTGGCTTTTAATTTAAGTTAGTATTTTATGGTGTGAACAAACCTGATATGAGGATGATGAACCGGTTCTAATGTGAAGAAAGTTATTGACAAGATTAAGGGGGTAATTGTTGGGACTAATCTTGTCATAACTCAAAAGTTGGAGGGTGCTAAGTGTTTTAATTTATTTAGGTTTCCTAATTGTTAGTGCAATAACGTCTGTAGCTTTCGTCAACATGTAGTCATATTTTGTATAATTGTGTGTATGTTTTGTATGTGTGTATGTAAAGCAGGACATAATCGGTGAAGTTTTTGTTAAGTGTTGTTGCTGCCAGCCGATCGGCTAGCCCAGCCGATCGGCTAGCCCGGCCGATCGAGCAGGCTACTCGATTGGTTAGCATTGTCAGCCGATCGGCTAGCCCAGCCGATCGGCCAACACTCTCTTATTCTGTCCTTGTCTATAAATAGCTGGTAGGTCAGTTTATTTAGAACCTTTTGACACTTTCACTGGCTACCTACCTTTTGTATGTCTGAGTTCTTTCTGGCTCCTGTACATTTTCACATCATTCAATAGAATATCAGACGTGATTCAGAGTAGAATGTTGTCTTTGTATATCTGCTATGTGATTACATGAATTCCGCGCATTAATCACTTTACGATTCATCTACGTTTACGGACAAGAAGATCCCATCCGAGGGACCAACAAGTGGTATCAGAGCACTAGGAAGCTGAATCGAGACCTACAGAGACGAATTCACCGGAATTCAAGCCGTTCTTGTTGATTTAGAGACGAATTCACCGGAATTCAAGCCGTTCTTGTTGGTTTAGAGACGAATTCACCGGAATTCAAGCCGTGTCTGCTGTTTCAGAAACAAATTTCACCGGAAATTTGTTATTTCTATCATTCCGACTCAGATTTCGCCGGAAAATTGACCGATTCTTCTACTCTCTTCTCAGATCTAGCTTTATTTTTCACTTTTACATCATAAAACCAGAAAAACTTAAATTTCAGTGAGATTTTACGGTTAAAAATTGAAAAATTTGCTATTAATCGGATCGCAATCATTAGAATTACAATCCTACAAAGTTTCACAATCAGATTCAATCTAAAACTTGTACAAATTGATCAAAATCTATGGAAAACTGTTCATATTTGCTGATGTCAGCCGGTCGAACGACCTAGCCGATTCATATAATTGTTGACGTCATCATTCAAGTTGAATAACCGTTCAGATATTTTTAGATTGTTGTTGACATCATCAGTGTTAGCCGATCGAACGAGTAATTCGATCGGACAACATTGTTGACTTTTGATATTGTTGCTGAAATCATATTGCTAGCCGATCGAATACGCCACTCGATCTGACAGTAATTGTGTACTGTTTTCAAATTTGAGTTTGTCAGCCGATCGAACCAGCTGATCGATCGAACGAGCCAGCCGATTGTGGGTGTGCTAGTCAATCGAACGAGCCATTCGATCCAAGTGTCCTTGTGTTTACATCTTTAAAATTCAAAATTTTTCTAAGTGTTTGATAAACATCTCAGGTACTTAACAATGGAAGAATTCATGAACCCATTCAGTGAAATGTATGCGTTTGCTGGTAACGGTGGAGATGATTCAACAAACCGAACGAATGAGAATACTCCAAGTACGAGAAAGACGTTGTCGGATGCACTTAGTGTGGAAAGCACTTATGGAACCTATAATAAGCCACCAAAGCTGTTAGCAATTGAAGATTATAACCGGTGGGCAAAACGATTCGAGGAATGGTTGAAAGCTTTCGCGTACCCCAGTTGGAAAAGCTTAAAAAACGGTTTTAAGAATGGAAGAGAAGACTTTGAGAACATGTCAGAAAGTGATGAGATTGAATATTTTGTGGCCGAACAAAAATGTCTAGCTTTGATTAACCAATCAGTGAGAGAAGATATTATCTCACTGATTGATTATTCAAACGCAAAGGATCTTTGGGATAAATTACGAAAGAAATGTGTCGGTACTGCAGAAATCATTAAAAATAAAAAGAAACTGCTAAAAAAGGAATTTGATCTGTTCGGATGTCTTAAAAATGAGTCTGTTCCAAAAATGATTGAACGTTTCGGGCATCTAAAGCTAGAATTGGCCAGGCATGGAATTGTTTTTACTCAAGAGGAGCTTGTAGACAAGTTATTTGTAGGATCGTTTGCTGACCCGATGAGTCGTTCAGAAGAGAACTTAGACTAGTTCAGAGGCGGAATTCATTGAATTAGTCTTTGTAAAGCTTGATTTCACACTTTAACGTCTCCTTTATTGATTCATTGACTGATTACAAGCTCGTGGAGACAAATGGACAGGGCTTCGCCTTAACGCACACTAACTTCTCTATCTGGATCGCTCATATGGACCCCCTATATATAGACATTGGGGATCGCTTATAAGACCTGGTCCAATAAGCGACCCATACACTTGCCACATAAGCGGTCCAGCCCATTGACATATTAGCGGTCCAGATCAAATGCCATATGAGCGATCCTGCTATCTAATTGGGCCACAAAAGCTATCTAAAGCCCAATAAGCAACATGATTTCTCGTTTACTGTTCACTATACAATTTGCCCTATCCTAAGACTCGAACTAAGATGTAGTCGACAGACAACTGCACCAACATTATTTGATTCTTTGCCAGACGAAATGGATTGGCAATACTTCGCAATGATGATCAAGAATACAATCCAGCCAAGTGTTCTGACAGTTGATTTGCTGATAGAGAAACTTGAGAGTCATGAGCTTGAAATAAAGAAGACACATAAAGTCAATCACTCGTTATATCAACAAAATGTGGAACTTTATTATCCAAAGAGCTTGATTCAAAAGACAGGATCTCCAAAAACAGCCTTCACTGCAGAAAGTTCACAACCAATGACTCAAGAAACCTCACACAGTGGTTTTCATGGAGGAATGTCTTCCAACACTACAAGTCAAGGACCATCTTCAAGCACATCAAACCAACATCAATCAATTCCAAAGAATGTCTTTCAATGTAATATCGCAGTTGATTTGAAAAATGGTCAAAATTTCAGTGAGGAGTCGGCGAAACAACAGATGATTTTCTTAGCATCTGTATTGGAGTCATATGAAGGGTTAGTTGCTGGGAAGATTGGCAATACCAACCTGACGAAGGAAGACTACGATCAAATAGATCCTGAAGAAATGGAACTAATCGATATTCGTTGGGCTATGGCCAGTGCTGTTCGTCGAGCACAGCGTTTCATGGAAATAACCGGCAGAAAAACAATTGGTGGTCCATCTACCAAATTGGGTTTCGATAAGTCTAAAGTGACATGCTTCAAATGCAAACAAAAAGGTCACTTTAAACGAGAGTGCAGAAACGATTATGCTGATGAGTCTGCTAATCCGTTCCGAGAAGATTATTACAAGAAAGCCATTTACCATCAGAACAAATCGGAACCTCCAAGGCTGAAGCAGATTGAAGAAAAAGATAAAGAAAAATCAAGAGCTTTAGCAGTCATTCATGATGATGAGGGATACGACTGGAGTGAGATATTGCCTGAAGAAGATGCAGTTGGTTATGCATTCGCAGCAGGAAAGATTGTTCCGTTCAAAGATACAAGAACAGAAGAAGAAAAGTTTGTGAACAGAAGAATGAAAGCCCAAAAAAAAGTAAGCATAATCTATACCATTTACAAAGAAGCAAAAAGGGCTAAAAGGTGGGATCCAGATAGAGAATGTTACCTTGATCCTCAAGGTAATATTGCAATCGATCCAAGTTCACTCAGTGTTGATGCAATCATTCAGCAATATGCTGAAGAAGAGGAAGCTAGACAAAGAGAATGGTGGGGAGAAGGTGAAAAGAAAGTGGAAGAGAAAGAAGAAAAGGTGAAGTCAGCAGAAAAGAAGATCGATGATGGGGTGATAGATACATCACAGGAGCTCACAGCTGAAAATCTGATGAAGATGGCAGCCAAAGTTCTAGCTGTAAAAGAACTGGAGGTAGATTATAGTTCTGGAACTGAGTCAAACGCCAAGGTCAGTCAGATTAACACTAATGAAGTGTCAGGTAAGAAAGACAAAAGCGAAAGTGACTGCAAGAATTGCATGAAAAATTGCAAAGATTGTAGTACTGTCGCTTATCTCAACAACAAATAGATTGAAGATCTGACAAAAAGAGTCAGAGAGGTTGAAAACCAAATCTTAAACCGGGATAAGCTGCTAAAAGCTTCAAACGATCATGCAAAAGAATTAACTAAAAAAATTGAAAGTGATAAAAGTGACATAGAAAGAACTAAGAAAGAAAATGAAAACCCCATTCTTGAAAATCGTCACATCACTGAAAATTTTGAGAAGCTTAAGCGAACGATTAAAGATTCGGATGATCGAAATGGGAAAACAACAAAAGAAAATGTTCAACTGACGGGTGTGTTAAGGGTGAAAGAGGAGTTAATAAACAAACAATTGGATGAAGTTGCTAATCTGAAGCTTCAATTCCAAGAAGCGAAAATCAAAAATGAACGCATCCAATTAAAATTAACCAGTTACAACTCCGCAAGCTTTGTTCTGCAGCACATTGTTCCCAAACCCATTGGGAAAAACAAAGCTGGCGAAGATGTATTTTCGGACGAAACTGGAGTGGGATATCATCAAGTTCCACCACCTGTTTTAAACAATTTCTCAAAGAAAAAGTCCGGGCTGGTTAATGATGATGAAAATTCAGATGAAATAAAATTTCCAGAGTCGATTGATGTTACATTCTTATCATCATCATCTGATGATAGTGTTCAGACTGATATTGTCAAAAGCATGGCAGAAAGTGTTTTAGAGTCTGATTCAAAAGAAGATGATGGATGTTTCTTGGATAAATACATTCCGAAACAAAAATCCAAGAACAACTTAAATGAAGAACCAAATCTTTCATGTACAAGATGTTGGGTTCAGATAAGTTGTTTTCGGATTCTGAGTTTCCGATTGAGAATGTAAATGTCAACAAATTGAAAAATGTTTACAAATTGGTCGAAGTTGAGTTGACAAAAGTGAAGAGTTTGAACCAAACAAAAAGACAAATGAATTTTGAAAAAGATAAAGCTTACTACAAGAAACCCGTTATTCCTCCACGTTTTTCTAATAACAATCGAAACAATTGGTCGGGTGGATATCAGGGGGTAAGTCTTTTCAGAAGAAAAATGTTCAAAACAAGAAGTATGTTGAAAGGAAAGTGTTTGTGAACAGTTCAAGTTCATTTTCAAATGAAGAACCTGAAATTTTTTCAAAATCAAACAAAGAATTCTTTGAAGAAAAAGCCTCACAACCTCAGTCTGAAGGCACTAGTCGGGTTATTGACACCCGAACATGTTTCAGATGCAATCAAGTTGGGCATATTGCACGAAAGTGTACCAACTTGAAGTCTAAGACTGATGTTGTTGAAAATCAAAAGAAGAAAAATGATGAGAAAGAAAAGGCTCCATTGATTGTTGAGAAAAAGAGTTTGAAAAATGACAACACCAAAGTCAAAAATGAACCCGTAAAGAAGGTGGTAATTAAAAATGATAAATTTTACAAACGGGTCGCAACAACTCAACAAACATGGAAGCTGAAAGTTGCTGAAATGAGAGCAAGTGGTTCAAAATCAAAGGTTTCTGAAATGGAAAAACAATCATCTTCTACCACATTGGTAAAGATGAGTATTCCTGAAAAGAAAAGAGTTCAATTATCTCAACAAATTTGGAAACCAAAAAGTGAGAAGAAAATGTCAATTTCTGAGGTGAAAAAGTCTGAAGAATCACTTACGGTTGATTATGATGCAAATTTTCCACCTCTCAAGGCTGAAAATTTCAAAATTCAAATTGCAAGAGTCAAAGTTACACCTAAGGCTGATGAGGCCTGGGTGGACTCGATGTTTGACTAAACAATTTGAATTGCCGGAGCTTCCTTGATTGTGAAGCATGAATCGGCATCCTAAATTGTTATGTTCTAATAATGTTTGTTTATGTGCAGGATCTTCCACAACTTGTTTCAAGATGGATCATGGATAGTGGAGCTTCCAGACATATGACAGGGAAGACTGCATTGTTGTACGATGCAAGGAATATAAATGGAGGATATGTTGGATTCGCGGGCAATCAAGGTGGTCGTATAGTTGGTGAAGGAACGTTATCCAATGGGATAGTAACGTTTGAAAGAGTCAATTACATTGCTGAGCTGGAGAACAACCTATTAAGTATTTCTCAGATCTGTGACAGAAAATACACCACTCACTTCACTGACAAAGAATGTTTGATACTAAAACCGGGATTTGTTGTACCCAAGGAGTGGATCATCATGAGAGCACCAAGAGTTAACGACCTGTATGTTTTGGATATGAGCATAGCAATGACAACAACGGGTCAGGCTCACTGTTTTGTGTCAAGAGCAACTAAGAAGGAGTCAAGATTGTGGCACCGAAAGATGGGGCATATACATCTTAGAAAAATGAATCACTTGGTGCACAATGATCTGATTACAGGAGTTCACATCAAAGGTTTTCATCTAGAAGGGGAGTGTATAAGTTGCATCAAAGGAAAACAGAAGAAAAGGTCACACCCCAAAAAGAAAGTCAATTTAGTTTCACGACCGCTGGAAAGACTTCACATGGATTTATTTGGTCCTGTGAATGCCAAAAGCATTACAGGAGATTACTATTGTTTGGTCGTCACTGATGATTACTCTAGATTTTCTTGGGTATCTTTCTTGAAGACAAAGGATGAAACGTTTGACAGTCTGATGGCGTTATTCAAAAAGATTGAGAATTTGTACCAGAGGCGTATCCGAAGAATTAGAAGTGATAATGGTACTGAATTCAAAAACCACAAGATGGAAGAATTTTGTGAAGAAAGAGGTATACTGCATGAATTTAGTGCTCCGTACACTCCGCAGCAGAATGGAGTAGCAGAACGCAAAAACCGGACACTAATCGAGACAGCCAGAACTATGCTCACAGATTCAAAACTTCCAATAAATTTTTGGGCTGAAGCTGTTTCTGCCGCATGCTATATTCTCAACAGAGTTCTCACTGTCAAGAAATTCAACAAAACATGCTTTGAATTGATCAATAACCGCAAGCCTAACTTGAAGTATCTTGAACCGTTCGGGTCACCCTGCACGGTGATAGAACCTTTTGGAAAATTTGGTCCGAAGTGCATAGAGGGTATATTTGTTGGATATGCAAGTCCTTGGCGTCGTGTTTTCGTGCCAAGTGAAAAGCGGATTATTGAAGCTGCAAATGTTGAATGTCAAGGTAATACGATGCCGCCTCAGAACCCAGGAGATTCATGGCGTTACCACTACGACAAGTTGTGGGATTCATTTGATGTGATGGAAGAACCTGAAGATGAAGAAGATTTCTTTGATGAGTTGGATATTTTTAGAGACTATGAGTCATCAGAAGAAAGATTTCCAGCACAGTATTCTAGGCAATCTCAGAAAACTTCAAATGATGATGAAGCAGGTCCTAGTAATGCTGGTGAACAAGATGATACTCCACAAACTCCAGAGAATCAGACTGCAACAAATGATGATACAACATCTGATATTGGTCCAACTTTTGATCATGGGGATTCTGAATCTGAGGGGGAGCAAATCCAGATCTTAGATCAAGCAGAACCTATCAGTGAAGAAGGTGCAAATCAAAATGTCACTAATCTGGAAAGCAATGTAGATGTTCCGAGTGAAGTAATGCCCAGAACTCTTTCATATCATCCAGAGGAGCTGATTATCGGAGAGCTTCAGTCAGGAGTTCGCATCAGACATCAAATTGACCAAGGACTTACTAGTTTTTGTTCATCAGTAGCACCTCTACAAACTGAGTTTTCACTATGTTGTTTTATCTCGCAGATCGAACCTCGAACTTACAAAGAAGCGCTTACTGAAGAATCTTGGGTCAACGCGATGCAAGAAGAGCTGAACCAGTTTGAGAAATTAGGTGTTTGGAAACTGGTAGATTTACCAGAGGGTCATAGGAAAATAAACACCAAATGGGTGTTCAAGTGTAAGAGGGACGACAGAGGAGTAGTGGTCAGAAACAAAGCTCGACTTGTTGTTCAGGGCTTCAGTCAACAGGAGGGAATTGATTTTACCGAAGTATACGCTCCTGTGGCACGACTTGAAGCAATCAGAATTTTCCTAGCATTTGCATCATGGAAAAATTTTAAAGTCTACCAGCTTGATGTGAAGTCGGCCTTTCTCTACGGCAAAGTGAAGGAGGAAGTCTATGTCGGCCAGCCATCGGGCTTCGTCGATCCACACCACAAGAATAAAGTGTATCTCTTGGATAAAGCGCTATATGGCTTACACCAGGCCCCGAGAGCCTGGTATGAGACATTATCTCAGCATTTGCTGGCCAATCACTTCATCCGGGGAACAATAGACGCCACCCTCTTCACAAAGATAGTCGACGGTCACTTGCTGATAGTCCAAATTTATGTGGATGACATAATTTTTGGGTCAACAAACGAGGACTTTGCAAAGACTTTGAACAAGTGATGAAGCAAAAGTTCGAAATGTCATCAATGGGGGAAATGAAATTCTTTTTGGGACTCCAAGTTGATCAACTTCCTGAAGGAATTTTCATACACCAGACGAAGTATGTTCATGATGTTCTAGAGAAATTTGGAATGTCAGGTTCTACTCCTGCGGCAACCCCATTAGCAACAAATCATGGGTTCACCCAGATCTCACCGGAGACAGGGCAGATGAAACACTTTATCGTTCCATGATTGGTTCTTTGATGTATCTAACTGCTTCAAGACCCGACATTATGTATCCAACGTGCCTCACAGCAAGATTTCAATCTAACCCGAGAGCTTCGCACTTGATCATCGTGAAAAGGATATTATGCTACTTGAAAAGAACTCCATCATTGGGGTTGTGGTATCCTAGAAAAGGCGATTTTACGCTCGAAGGGTATTCCGACTCGGATTTCGGATGCTGCAAAGTCAATGCCAAATCAACAACTGCAGGATGCCAGTTCTTTGGACCTCGCTTGGTTACCTGGCAGTGTAAGAAACAAACATCTGTGGCGCTATCCACATGTGAAGCAGAGTATATTTCTGCCAGCAGTTGCTGTTCTCAGATCCTGTGGATACAGCAACAGATGCGTGATTACGGTTTGCAATTTCTTAACACTCCTCTTTTTGTTGATAATGAGGCCGCAATTAATATAACAAAAAATCCGGTACATCACGCTAAAATCAAACATATAGAAATTCGTCACCACTTTGTTCGCGATTGTTTCGAGAAAAAGTTGATACGAATTGAGAAAATCCACACTAACGAGCAAAAAGCTGATTTACATACCAAAGCATTTGATAGATCACGTTTTAAATATCTCTTAAAACTGAATGGTATGATGCTTTTCTCGGTGAAGGATGGGATTGTTGGCGTTTATGAGGATTCCACTGTAGATGATGTTGATAATCTATCTGCAATGGTTTGTCGATTTTTTACCTGTTTTGGTCTTTAGGGGGAGATAGGTATATTTGTATATACTTTTAGAAAATCCAAAAACATTAAAAAATCAAAAAGCCAAAAACATGATAAAATTTCAAAATCCAAAAACAATAAAAAATGCAAAAGAGCCTGTGTAAAAAGGGAAAATGATAGTACATCAGCTAGACTGTTACGGTATGCTAAAGATTTGTAAAGTTTTAAAAGGTTTAAACAGTCTCACTAATGATGTGTCGATAGGTTTTTACACAGTCAATAGATTTGTTCGGGATATAAACTTAAAAATTCATAACGAGACTTACTTTGTGGGGAACACTATTTGGATATATAGGTAACCCCTGAAATCTCGTTTGATAGGTCCCTTATTCTGAGATACTAGGTCTTTATACTCAGTAATATCTGGGGTATTATTCCGGGACTTCTGCTGAATGGAAGTTCTGACCTAGTCCCCGAATAATACTTTCCGCAAAATGCTTGAAACATAGCATCACCCTCAGCAAGCTGATGAAACAATAAAATTGATAGTCACTGCTGTTGAAATCAAAAGATCCTCTAAAGGGGACACACCGAAAAGTCGAAGCCGTCATCTCCCTGCGTATACGGAAGTATCGACCTGAGCTCTCACAGCCCTCGCATTTAACCCCTTACAGATATTATCTGTGGTATACTCACCTGTAAGACTGAATACTGGGAACTTGATACGGGAGTATATTCAAAGGTGGGACACATGAATGAGTTAAGTTTATAAGACATCTAAATCGTATCCTGAATAAATTAAAATCTGTGAGAAAACTTAAAATGGATCAGTATATCGACAATCGAGGTGAATTGTTTAATCCTGAATATGAAATGAAGCTTAACGGTACTTGTAACTTGTCTAAAAAGCTGACATGATTCCCTGACACGCTCATCAAAAATATGTTTGTATATAGATTTCTTTCTTTACATTCTGTTTTTCAGTTTCAGTTATACTTTTATAGTTTAGAATCTGCATTAAAAAACTCAAAAAGATTTTGCACTTCTGCTTTATTTTTGACAAACCAAAGCGGAGGATTGATCTTCAGATTCATAGTCTGTTGCAAGTTGCAGGAAGTTGTTCAGAGCTGAAAAACAAGTTGGGAGCTAATCTTGATACAATCAGAGAAAATAAAAGTCAAAATGCAAGTTCATTAAGTTGAAACTTGTAAAATTTTCAGAAAAATGTTTGATCAAAACATCAGTTTGTTTTTTGCTTCGGGTCAACCAAGGTCATTAAGTTGAACTTGGTAGACAAATTAAGTACCTAGGGTCATTAACTTGGACCTAGATATTTAAGTGGATTTCTCGAACACTGATAATGCGAAAAAGGTCAAAAAGTCAAATCGGTTTGAAAGTCAAAGTGCCTTGAATCGAACAGGCCAGCCAATCGGCTGGACCAGCCTATCGAACTGCCTAGCCGGTTCTTTGTCACCCTATAAATAGGAGTTCATGCTTCATTTGTACCTTTTCGCACTTCGATCGAACCAAAAACATTCTCAGCCGATTCACTATTTACACTGTTTTTCATTGATTTTCATTTCTCTTTGCATCAAGGTCTTTGATTTGTTGGCTTACACATCATCTCAAATGGCAAAGGTATGTTTTCTAACATCAAAATCTTTGAAATCTTTCTTGTTCTTCATGTTCATATCTGTCGGATCTTTATTCTCAGATTTAGGAAGATTTAGGATGTTTTGATGAAATCTAGTTATAGGGTTTTGATCGCAATGCAAAGATCTTTAAGTTTACCGGTTTAATTTCTGAAAAATCATGCTAAAACTTGATAGATCTAAGATTAAGATGTTACGGCAGTCGGCATGTTCTTTGTTAAATTAAACTCTGTTTAGGACGAATTAGACAAGAATGAACATATGGTTTTGATCGCGACAACATCAGGAACATGGATCTGTGCTCAATTTGTAATAGTTAGCATAAAATTTTTGAATCATCTGTTTATGTTCTTCAAACTGTTCTTCATTGAAGATGCCAGCCGATCGGACAGCAATCATAATGTGTTTTAGTTATTGATTGCATAAGATAGTTCATGTCTTGAAAAATGTGCTTTGATTGTGATATATGTTTAGAATTTGGTTTTGCATTGTGCTAGCTGATCGGCTAGACCAGCCGATCGAATAGTAATATGCTAGCCGATCGGCTAGACCAGCCGATCGAGTAGCAATGAATAGCATGAGTGTGTGTTGAGATATTTGGTAGTTCAATGTTGATGCCTTGAAATGTGTGCTAAATGTTTGCTATGAAATCTGTGTGTTAGAATCCTTTGAAGAATACTGTTTGATCATAGCATTGCTAGCCGATCGGCTAGACCAGCCGATCGAACAGCAATGTGCCAGCCGATCGGCTGAACCAGCCGATCGAACAGGTATTGCTAACTTATTGAATAGCATATGTTAGTCAATAGGGCAGCATTACTTGTTGATAGGATAGAATTCTTTACACACCTAGATTTCTGTGCATAAGTTTGCCAGCCGATCGAAGAGCATTTGCTAGCCGATCGGACACCATACGTAAGAATTTCTTTGTCACATTTTGTCAGCCGATCGGCTGGACCAGCCGATCGACCAGGCACTGTCACTATATTCATTCTCAACCGATCGAACAGTAATGCTCTTCGATCGACCAGACCAGTCGATTCTGTAGTGTTGTCACATAGAAATTTCACAGTGTTAGAAAAATTTTCAAAATTTTCATGTCTTAAGTCTCTATTCTTGTTTGAATAATTTTCACTGAATATTTTTATAGGGACGAGGAAAAGAGAAAGACAAGATTCATAACATACCTTGTGAAATTGATGCTGAATCAACCACTGGTACTGTGGTAGAAAAGATGGCAAAGTTTTTGAGAGAGAGCAGAATAGCTAAAGCTATGTCTGATAAAACTGTGATTTATGAATCACATGTTAGAACATTCTGGAACACTGCTAGATATGAAGATTCAGACAAGATGATACATGCAGTATTGAGAAAGAAGGATCAAGCTGGAAAGGATATAGATGTGGAATCTAAGTTTGATGTAGGAGATGTGAGGAGAGTTCTAGACCTACAAGATTCTGATAATGATCCAACTATCATGTCTGAACGTCTTGTAAAAGGTTTGTGGTGTAGAATGGGTTTCACAGGACACATAAATGGAAAGATGTACAAAAGAAGCTTCTCCAAAGCATATAGGTACTTGATGCACTGTATGATACAGTCAATGGGACATAGAAAGGGTGCATACGATGAGGTTGCTGATTACATCATGAATATGATTACGAGTTTGGTGCTGAACAGAAGATATAACATTTCACAAGTGATTTTTGAGTACATGAAGGAGAACTGCCAAGCTGGAGCAGATAAGTACATCATGTATCAGAGATTCATTATGATGTTACTCAATGACAAAATCAAAGACCTTCCGAAGGACTGTGAGGATGTGATGGAGATGAGCTGTGTGAATAAGGTTACAATTGGAAGAATCACAAAAGATAAGGATGAGAAAACTAAGCAGTTGATTTGTAGAATAAAAGATAAAGCATATGTTGCTCCAGAAAACGATAGATGGAGACATGACGACAGCAACTCAGACAATGAAGACTCAAGGATGAATGAGATGACTGAGAAAAAGACTAGGTGGTGGCATGTTAGAGATGGAAAAAGGAAAAGGACACCTAAGTCATCCCCTGCGGTTGTTATTCCTAAAGAAGGAGAAAAGGGTATAGTGAAAGGGGGAACATTAAGACAGTTAGATCACATATTGTTTTGAGTGTTACTAATCTTGTTGTCTATGTTTGTCTTGTAGGGACTTCTGGAGAGCCACAGCAGAAACTAATTGATGAGACAGTTCTAGAGCCATCTGTGGTGATTGAACAAGGAACTGAGCCGTTAAAGCAAACGTTAGAAAGTTTTCTGAAAAAGAATGAAGAGGTTGCAGCACAACAAACTCAAGAAACAAGTGCTCAAGCTGAAAAGGCTACAAGGGTTGAACCAGAAACAGAAGCTCAAAAGAGTTCAAGTGATGAAGATTCTGAAGCCACTCAATCTGAATCTGAATTGATTTCTGAAACCCTTGGTAGAGGAAAAGCTCAGTTGAAGAAAAAGACTACAAAGAAACAAAAAAGATTAGATGAAGAAGATTCTCCTTATGATCCTGAAAAGTCAAAGAAACAGAGAAAGAAATGAAAGGCAGCTCCAGTTGGGGTTATTCCCAGAAATGTCAGATCAAAAAAGTCTGGAGCTGAATCTCTAAAAGATAAAGAAGGAAAGGCAGCTCAACATGTTGAGAAATAAAAATCACCAAGTGTTGAAATTCCAAAAGAATCGAAGGTAAAAACAACAGAAGTTCCAGTTGTTGGAACAGAAGAGAAAACAGATGATGAAGTAGAGATCACTGGATTCAGAGCTGCTAGTCCAAAACCTGCTCAACAAGATATTCCTGGTTCATCACGTCAGAGAGAAGAAGATTTCAACTTCAATTTTGATTATCTTGGTCCTGCTACTGGCGTTTTCTCTGAAGACATGCCTGAAGGTGAAAGTGACATGTTTAATGATCAAGCGGTTAAAGAATTGATTAAGAAGGTTAAAGAACTGGAGAAAGAAAAAGCAACAACTGAAATGGAGCGCAATTTTATGAGAAGTCAAATTGATGATTTGATGGAAGCTCACAATAAAGTTGTTGCAGCATTGGTCGAAAAGGAGAAAAGAATGAACGAGATGAAGGATGATGTCGAGGTTAATTCTAAAGTATTTGATACATTAACACAAGAGATATCTTCCTTGAATGCCAAGATAAAAGACCTAGAGAATGTGAATCAAACATTAAATCAGCTTCTCAATGAAATGAGTGAAGCTTCTTCTAATGAAATGAAGGCAATGAAGTTGGAAATGGAGGCTATGAAAGCTGATAAAGTGATGAAAGATCAACAACTTCAGATGCTGGTTGCTATAGTTGAAAGTCATTTGAAGATGAACATTCATGCTGCTTTTGATGAAATTGATGTGATAAGAGCTAACGAAAGAAGAATGGAGCGTGAACGTCAAATGGCTGAAGAAGCCAATCTAAGAAACAAAGGAGTAGTTGAAGAGGTTGAGGTAGTTGGTGCATCTTTGAGTCAACCTGATATTGAAATGATTGAAGAGGTTGAGGTTCAAGAACAAGAAGTTGCTGAAAATGATCAAGAGATGGTTGAAGCTGGAGTTGAGGAGCCTCATGAACCAGAATACTTGATTGTTGGTGAGCCTATGGAGCCTATTATTGCTGAAAATGTTCTTCGAAGAGTTGAAATTATCCAAAGAAGAAGAAGAGCAAGGGAAGTACTACTGCTGGAGTATACAACTGAGAAATTTGTGTTGGTTGGCGATGCTTATCCTGTGCCATATAATGGAAAAGAAGTGGCAAAACTAACAAGATTCTTTGATCTAAAGAGAAAAGGAAGGATAGCTCGTGGAGAGATCGTAGATGAAGAGTCAGACATAGAAATGTTTGGTGATGAAGATGAAGAAGATGAAGATGATTCTAATGACAAAAATGATAAAGCTGATGACAAATCTGATAAAGATGACAAAGGCGATGACGACAATGATCAAGGTGCTTCGGGTTTATTAATCAGAAATCCAAATGTTCAAGAAAGAGTGGATGAGTTGATGAACAATGAACTAAATGAGCAGGAGGATGAAGTTGAATATGAAGCATCGTCGTCTAGAAAACAACCTGTTGATCAGGTACTTCTTTCTACCCTACTGTCATTTACTTATCTGGTAAACAACAAGGAGAAGTAGAGGTTAAAAGAACACGGGCTGAAATGTTAGAGGAATTGGGTTTGGAAGATGGAAAATTTAAATTTGATATTGAAGATGAAATTCCTCACTCACCTGCTAAAGATTTCGAGCCTAGATATCCTCATGAAGCTGATCATTACGATGACGTGATTGTTGAAAGTGCGTCTGATTCAGAGGAAGATAGAGTTGATTTTCATTATGAAGGGGAAGATGTTCCATTTCCTACTTTCACAGAGTTGTTTCAAGAAAAGAATGAAGATGAGTTGAGAAGAAAGATTGAAGAAAGGGTTTCTACAACAGATATTCCTGAACTGGTTCCTAGAGAGATAACAACTGAAGAAAGAAAACGATGGTTCAAGAATATGCCAAAAGAAAGAAAGACTCTCAGGGCTCTTCAATACTTCACTCATAGCAAAGATCTTTCTTAGGGAGATATTCTATCTTGGGGATATTTGGAAGACTTGAAAGTTTATGCAATCAGAAGGGAGCAGGGTGTACAGTACTTTGAGTTCTTAGCTGATGAGTTGGTGATTACAAAGAATATCAAACAATACTACTACGGTCCAGAAGTTCGAGAACGTGATCAGGATTTGTGGAATTACATCAAATGGCAAGCAAAGAACAATTATCCAGATTGGAAACCACAATATCCGAAACAGATTGTTAAATACTTGGAGGGTGGGGAAAAAGACATTACGTTGGATGTGAAGCCACCAAGGTGTTTGAAGAATATGCCACTCAGAGCCATTGAACAAGATTTCTATGACCTATTTCAAGCTTGGCTATACAATCCTTCTACAGCCGAAGCAGTTATTTCTTTGTATGACAAGTCCACTGGAGAAGGTCGAAGAATAAGTATCCTGGATCCTATGTGGTTGGTCAACTGTTCGAAGAAAGACATAGATTGTCTGTTTGTCAACAAGATAATCTATGATAAGAAAGACAAAGAGATAGCTATGCAGTATCAAGGAGTGATAGATGTTTGCTTCGCAAAAGAAATCAATTCAGGGAAAAATTGGAAGACAAAATGGAGAGATCTTGAAGTTGATGAGTTCCTAAAGGCGTACAAGCGAAGTCAAAGACAGAAAGAGATAGCTAGAAAAGCTGCTGAGAGAGGAAGAAGAAATCTTGGGTATGTGCCACCTACTGATCAAACGCCTATTGAATCTGAAGAGAACAAAATTCCAAAGTGGGATAGAAAGCGCGATGGCGACCCAGAATACCGAAAATGGTGGATAAATGAGGGAAGGCATAAAAGAAGAAGAATGTTAGAGGAACGAGCTGGACAGAGAAGACAAAAGGCTAAAGAGAGAAGGCACAACAGGAGGAAATAAAGACTATGTTGGAAGGAACTACAGCTACATCCGAGGGGGAGTCTGTTAGTGCAATAACGTCTGTAGCTTTCGTCAACATGTAGTCATATTTTGTATAATTGTGTGTATGTTTTGTATGTGTGTATGTAAAGCAGGACAGAATCGGTGAAGTTTTTGTTAAGTGCTGTTGCTGCCAGCCGATCGGATAGCCCGGCTGATCGAGCAGGCTACTCGATTGGTTAGCATTGTCAGCCGATCGGCTAGCCCAGCCGATCGGCCAGCACTCTCTTATTCTGTCCTTGTCTATAAATAGCTGGTAGGTCAGTTTATTTAGAACCTTTTGACACTTTCACTGGCTACCTACCTTTTGTATGCCTGAGTTCTTTCTGGCTCCTGTACATTTTCACATCATTCAATAGAATATCAGACGGTGATTCAGAGTAGAATGTTGTCTTTGTATATCTGCTATGTGATTACATGAATTCCGCGCATTAATCACTTTACGATTCATCTACGTTTACGGACAAGAAGATCCCATCCGAGGGACCAACACTAATTCTAGTCTAGGGTTGTTTTCTTGGGCATCAAGGTTTATTAGATAGGTTTATCTAGCTTGTTTATTTATTTTATTAATAGAGTTTGAGTCGGGTTAGGACTAGAATAAGTTTAGTATAAATAGATGGTTAGGGTCATTGTAATTAAGGTGCTCTCATTGATAAATTAATAAAAGAGTCGAACAAGTTTGTTCATATTGTGTGTTTGTCAAGGGCCTGATTTCCAACAGTGGTCACAATTACTTCAAAAGGTTCATTTTAGCTTTTAGTTTTATTAATTACCAGGGCTATTTATCATTATTTATTTGACCCAAGCCGAAAATTCAAATGTTGAGTTAACAAATATTCAAGCACCAAAAATTCAGATGTTAACATATATTCTAGTGAGAAAATTCTTTTGGGTCTGTCACTGTAAGTACTGATCTTATTTGTTGTTCAATACCAGATGATAACTGTCAAAATAACTTGGTTGCTACCGGTTTATACGACATCAGACTCCATGTCAAGCATTCAAATTAAGGGTTTGTTGTATGTACTAAGACCAACATGCATGTTCCGATATTGTTGATAAAGGTACGTTTCACATTTGATAAGAGGAAATATGAGACCATCAGAATCCGAATCCGTTTAACAAAAATAAGAAACAACATTGTCATTTCCACAAATGTAAATTTTGATTCGTGATTCGAATACTTACTTGGGTAGGTGTTGTTCTGACTGGCAAGTAGATAAGCACTCAAGCACACAATCATGACCAGGCAGCACAAAGTAAAGAACAAAATCTGCTCATACGAAACACGAATATAGATTAGTATGCATAAATCGGTCTTCCCCGTTGCCCAAGAACACTCTTTGCAATGTTTGTAAAACCGTAAATTTGTTCTCCTCCACCATATCAGTGGTCAAATGTCATGTAGTGTTTGATTAATTGCTCTACGCGAAGACAGGGGCGGACCTAAGCTCAGCCCAAGGTGGGCGGCCGCACCCCCGGGAAAAAAAATTTTAGTGTTAACTTCCGTCGAAATTCCCGTCCGCACCCGTTGGAATTTTTCGTCCGCACCCCATGGAATTTTCCGTCCGCACCCCTTGGAATTTTTCGTCCGCACCCTTTAGGTAAAAAATATTATCAATTTATATTTTAAAAATATTATTTAGTAAACTCTTATTTTATAAAAAATACTACCTAAATTATATTACTTTTAATACCTAAATAACTAAACCCAAATACCCAATACATTTAACTAGCCCACTACTAAGTCTTAGCCCAATAAACAAACCCAACAAACAACAATATTTCAAACTAAAATAAAATAAACAAGCCCAAAACCCTTACATATTCTATCCTACTCTCTTTATCGTCCTTGCACACCAGCGATCAGAACATCAACAGCGACAACAGTGAACAGTCAGCAGCCGCGTACCACCGTAATCAGCCACCATACCACCGCCGATCAAATACGGGTAAGTTTCTTTGTTATTTTTGATGATTTTTGGTTGATACTATCCACCTCCAGCAGCCTATTATAGCCGCATACTAACCATAGTAAACATGTGCTTCGTTTTGTTTTCATTATGTTATGGTGGGTTATATTTTGTTAGTGATGATATTTTGCCTTTTATTTTTTATAGCCGCATACCACAGTATGTTTGGCTTTTTTTAGTGAAGAATGTTTGGCTTTTTTTTATGGTGTATATGTTGTTTAGATGATTCTTATGGTGATTTACATTATGATATTTAGGGCTTGAATAGTTGAAACATTATGTAATATGTTATGGAGTCATGAACTTATAGATCAATTTGTTTGTGATAGCCGATAGGAACAATGAGCAAGGACGTTATGGTGCGATTTCTCAAGAGGAAAATTGATACGTCTTCCGGATTCGTTGATGTGGATACTTGCGTAATCGGATTGGCGATGGGAATTTAAGTGAAGGTTGTATATATGTTATATAGGGAAAGAGTTGCTTAGGAAAGTAGGTTTATATGATGTTTTGGATAGATTTCAAAAAATGAAAACCCGTAGGACGACGTTTTAATTATGTTTGTAACAAGGTTTGACGTGTTTTTGATGATTATATAAATTTAGTTCTTTTGTTTTACATGACCCGACTCGACCCGAACCGACCCGATACGAACCGATTTTTTATTTATATACCTTGGGGCCCAAAATTTTTATAAATGTTCCGCACCCCCACGGAAAAATTCCTGGGTCCGCCACTGGCGAAGACCAAATGCATTACTGAGGAATATGTCAAAAGTATTTTAAAACTTTGGTAGTGATCTTGATTGGCAGCAAATTGTTCTACGCGAGACCAAGAGCATCACCCATGGTTCTCTCCTGATATGATAACTACATCATATACTAAGAAATATGTCAAAAAGTATTTTAAAACTTCGATAGTGATCTTGATTGGCAAAGAAACTCCTCTTTCTCCGACTGTCATGAACACAAACCAAACAATTAAATTTAAGGGTAAATTACACTTTCCGTCCTTTATGTTTGTAGCGGGTTCCAATGGATGACCTTTAACTTTAATAATTATAGTCACAGTCCTTTATTTGCAAAACATGTTACACCTTAGGTCCTTTGACCCTAACCTGGTTAAAACTTTCAGTTAAGTGGGCTCATGTGCAACCCATGTAAGGGCAAAACAGTCATTTAATAAAAAATGAGTGAATTACAAGTTTTGTCCTTTATCTATATAGCAAATTTCAGGCGGTGTCCTTTGTCTTTAAAATTGATGTGTTTTGTACTTTATGTTTCACAATCTTGCATGGTACGTTCTTTAGCCCTAACTGAGTTAATTTTAAACGTTAAGTTAGGTCATATGCAAGGCACATGAGGACAATTTCGTTATTTCACATGAGGGCAATATAAATGAAAAAGATAAACCCTTTCTCTCTCAACTCTTTCTTTCTAATCACCTGTCTATTTCTCTGGTGAACCACCACCACCACCACATAAGCAGTAGCACCCCTAGCCATGACCACTCCCCACCATCTAAACCCCTACCACCGCACCCCCTTACCATATGGCCTTCTCCGGTGAAGCACCACCTCCACCATCTGAACCGCACCACCCCGGCACCCCAAACAAAACTTGCAACTTGATGAAAACAAAATCACCTATCTGAAGCAACATCGCAAAACCACATCGACGTTCATTATTGAAATATCACCAACCAGATCTGAAGCAACATCACAAAATCAAACCGTCTTTACAATTAATCACCGATCAGAAAATGATCTACACCAGGACGTCGCCAGTCAAATACAGGGGTTTCGGAGACTTGTCGTCCTCTGTAACATTTCTTGCCGTCGTCTGTCACATTTCCTTTGCCGACATTGTTTCATATAGTAATATCTTCGTTGAATGGAGGAGGAAGAGAGAACGTTTGAAAATTGTAGTTCAATATCACTTTGAAAATAAGTAGGTCAACATCACTTTGAAAATTGTAGTTTAACCATGTGAAATCTGAAAAGTTACTGACTATTTCTTTCTTCTTTTTTGTTTTCGTTTATATGTATTTTTTATTTATGTAAGTTTTAGGTGGTGTTTGTTTTTTGGCCAGAAGCACTTCTGGCAACTTATGTCTACGTCGCACAGACGTTTGAGGTCTGCAGCTCGTTTGTTTTCCGGGAGAGCTTCTCACCAAAAACGTCTGCCTCACCTCGTCCCTACGTAGACTTGAACTCATGTCTGCACACCTCTGCAGACCTCTTCTCTTCTCTCCCATTTCAAAACACACCCATGAGACCTCTTCTCTGCACCACATCTCCACCACCACACCTCCACCACCACATCTCCGCACCAAATCCACCACCACATCTCCGGCACCACGTCTCCGCCACCCGACACCCCCAATGACCTCCTACCAAACCTACCCACCCCACAGCCCCCGTTCTCCCTTAAGTGAACGGCCGGCCACCACCGGTTGGTGGTGGTGAACGGCGGCGACGGTGCAGATAGCGAGAGAGAGGGAGATCGGAAAAGAGAGAGAAAGAACCCGATGAGAGAGAGAGGGAGATCGGAAGAGAGAGAGAGAGAAAGAACCCGATGAGAGAGAGACTGATTGATGAGAGAGAGAGAGAGACGAAGGAGAATGAGAGACGGCTGAATCGCTGTCTCGACGACCAGAAACGCCCTCACGGCGGCGGAATAGCGGCGGTGGTGGGGTATGACAGTGATGATGATGTCGATGATGATGATTATGTCGATGATGATGATTCTGGTGGTTGCGACAGTGGATCGTTGTGGTGGTGGTGGATGGTTGTGGTAGGTGGTGGATGGTTGAAGGTAAAGAGAGAGAGAAGAGTGTGGTGTAGTGTGTGTGTTGTCTGTGTGTTTAGAAGAGGTTTTGTAGTTGAAGAAAAAAAAAACAAACCCTCTTCTCCTTGCAGATTGCAGACCTTTAGTCCACCTCTTCTCCTGCAGATGCCTGCAGATGTGGTCCGCAGACTGAAGACCTTTTCCTGCAGAAAAAACAAACACCACCTTAGTGTTTGTATGTTATTTCATATTATAATTTTTAGTTTTGCTTTTTATGCATCTGCAAGTATTTAGTCAATTGTTTAAGAACAATGAACAAATGTTATTATGATGATGTGTATGTTTTCAAATGTTGACATTTGGGGATCTGAGATTATGGTAAGACCAGATTGGCATTATATTTGAGTAAGGAATCTAACGAGAAGATGTAGAGGAGAATAGGCGGTGGTAGTTGTGGCGGAAGGTGGTAGCGGTTGGTGGCGGAAGATATTAGGTAGAGAGAGAGAGAGAGAGTGCCGGAGGTGAGATAAGGGTATTATATATGGTATTTAAATTAAACTAGGTTATTCCCTGTGGTACTCACGGGTTGCTATATTTTACGGATATTAATATTTTATTAATTTTATTAAAAAGGTTTTTTTTTTTTAATTTGTAAGGACATATATACAATGATTCAATGTTAATCGTATATAATAATATAAGTTATCACCCGTGAATACTCACGGGTTGCCCATTAAAATGATGTAAACAATGAATGTAATTTTTTTTTAAATATGTACTGTGTAGGATTGAGAATAGTAAAATTTTCTTTAAAAAGCAGGTAGTCTTCAAAAAAAAAAAAAAAAAAAAAAAAAAAAAAAAACGGATGAAGTATTAGTTTAATGTATACTTTATTTAGTGCGATTCCTTTGAACAGACTCGATGTTAGATGATTGAGCTCCAATACTCAACCTCATGTTTTTTGTTAACTTTAAAACCTTGTATTCTGACCATATATATGAAAAACTCAAAGATGCATTAACAATCTGCAGTCTAGGTCAAACTGAAAGTCATCTAAAAGGGGAACACGTCAAACAAACTTACAATGAGTCAAAAGTAATTGGGGTAAAATCACAATATGGTACCTATGCTATATATTTTATATATCCCCATTGCTGGGAGTTTGCAACAAAATTTGACAAAGGCCGCCCTAACACGCTCCAAAGTCAAACTTTGGCGTTCTATACTCTTCATTTCTTCGTCGTAGAGGGTTTCCAAGAGAAGCGGAACTGTACATCACACGTCACGCAGATATAGTCGAACAACCGTACAGTCAAAATCCCACATAAAATAGTATCGAGTATTAAACATTTATGTTACATTTTTATAAATTTTATCGTTTTTATAGATCAACCCGTGTAACACACGGATTACTAACCTAGTAAATTATTAAAATACAAAAGGATTAGTTAATATGTAAAAGAATCAAGGTGCTAAAGGACCCCTCGTATAAATTAAAAAGCAAACAAAATCAAATTCATACAAAAAATTGCTTAACCCAGATTTATTATAAACATGTACTGTAAAATAAATATGACACTATTGTGCTCTCAAATGTAGTGAAAAGACCCCATATCTAAGCACCATTACCATCCTACCAATTATACAAATAATTCACAGGTTCAAAGTTCATATATTGACATTCAACAGCAGCAAAAAAGAGATTAAGATGAAACAAAGGAGAATCACAAGGATGCATCCTCTTCTAAGGGTTTAGGTTGGACTGGTGGACCCACAAACGTTGTGTCGGCAAGACGAAGCCTTATTTGTTGATCTTGTCTCAGTGTTTTCCCCCTTCTCACAAATTTCGATACTTAACAACATAAACAAATTTTGGATGTTTTCTGTAAGCTTTAAAACATTATATAGTAATAAATAAGAATGAAAGCACAAAGATTCACCTTCATTAATCTCCGGTATTAGAATTACACGCCTCTCCAAAGCAAACTCACCTACATAAAACCTTAATTAGTTAAATTTTCAGCCTTTGGCATAATAGTAAATTTGTAGCTTTTGAACACGAATTGCTACATTGTTGGCCGTGATGTTCCTTAACCGGTCAGGATCATTAAAAATGTTTTGATCTCAAATGGGTCAAATAAATATTCTAGTTAAAAAAGAGAACAGGTCAAATAAAGTTACTTTATTTCTTACTATACACAAATAAAAAAACTTATAAAATCATAGGAGTATGAATAAACAAACCTTGGATAAGGGGAGCCTTTGATGTGCTTTTGACCATATTTCCTCCCTGCCCATCCGTCATTGCTCAATTCCTCTTCCATCATCTCAAGAATCCTTTTATTAATTATAGTTTAACTTCAACCATAAAGAATATATGATGATCACTAATACACACAAAAGTATTCATAAACTATGCATTTATGTTTAAACAATCACATGCCAATTCTAATCAAGTTAACTAAGGTTAACATTAATCAATCTGAGAGTTTAATTATACAATGAATAATGTATTAAATGTATAAGAACCCATAAACAATGAGAGAAAGCCTTCGAAAAAGAACCCATAAGCAATTAATACCTGTAACCGTGGTGGAATCCATAGGGTACAGAAGCAACTCGGCATCATATCCATCTAGCAGTTGCTATATGAAAGTGAAATATAAAATCATGTTAGTTCTAAATTAGCATAAATATTAATATATCGTAAATAATATATAAAAATATCAAACCTACTGAAACCGATCAAACATAGTCCAAACCCAGTCCTCGCCGCCTGAACCTCTTGCATTACAACACCGTCTGTTTCGCCAGTGAGTAAATTTTTAATTAAATAAAAAGATCAAACTTTGGTTAGTTTGTAAAGATATGAAATTCTTAGTATAACAATAACAAATATCTAAAATCCCCAATTCCTCATTTGTATTAGGTTTTATCTATAAAACAAATCCCCAAACAATTGGTGAGTTAGAGACCTAGAAACTTGAATCGGTGATGGAAACATAAACTTACTAATCTTTGATTTTGGATGACGTGATAGCGATGAAGATGGATTAGAACTCACCTTGGAGAGGAGGAACTGTAAACCCTAAGGATTCAACTAAGATGGGTAGCCTGAGCCTATGAAAGAGACGATGTGCGGCGTGATTTTATTAGGGTTGGAAAGTTGGACATGTTATTGAAAACAAATATGGGTTAGAAAAAATTACCAGAAGAGAATATAAAATCGATTCGAAAGCAGAATGCTTGATTGTGATGGGTTTGATGAAGAGAGGATTTGACGAAGAAAGGGGAATGGCTAGGGTTTGATGAAGAGAAGAGAGGTTTAGATCTAGGGTTTTACAAAAGAAATGTAGATGCGTAAAAAATTAGTCTGGTGATACGGATCCCGCGTTGACCCGTATAAAAAAAGGGTTTGACCCGAATTTTGGAGCCAAAAAGCAAAATTTAGAGCCCTCATTGCTTCACACATCAACAAAATTTAACACATTTATTATATATAATAGATAATAGATTCAGTTAGTATATTATCTTTTGAGCATAATATAACTCACATAAATGATATTATTTGACATCTAGGTCTTAGCTACCATGTTTGGGATGAAGATCAAGCATGTTGAAAAACCGAACACACTAAATGATCATGTTTCCGATTTTGTTAAATCGTTTTACTTATCTAAAGATGTAATTAAGTAGTGACCTTTGTTTTAAACACTTTCGAAGTTTTAAATGACTTCGAATTATGTTACTGCATTTTGGCATTTGTAATATATAACTAGTTTTTGCTCCGCCCGCGTTGCGGGGCACTAAGTCGAATATTTTACGCTCATAGCATGTATGTCTGTGTTTCGGTTACTTGTACATGCTACTCATAATACAATCACAAAAAAATTACATCGAGTCAACCAATTAAAACAAAACACTACCATACTTTTGCTAGAAAAAAACTAACACAATGGAAAAACTACCGCTTGGCATGAATAAAAATTACATCGAGTCAACCAATTAAAACAAAACACTATCATAGTCTTGTAAAAAAATACTCATCGAGTCAACCAATTAAAACAAAACATTATCATAGTCTTGTAAAAAAATACTAAAACGAATTTTACACCGGGGAAAAAGTCGTAATTTGACTTTGACTGGAAAAAACAAAAACAATGGAAAAACGATAAATTTGAGCAGAGGGCAAATTCGAAATTTGGCTAGGAGAAGAAAAAAACAAAACCAATAGCAAAACTGTAAATTTAAACGGGGTAAAATCGTAATTTGTCTAGACCAGTAGGGAAGTGCAAGGCAGCTGAGCTGAGTGCAAAATCGTAAGTTGGCTAGGAGAAGAAAAAAAAAAACAAAACCAATAGCAAAAGTGTAAATTTAAACAGGACAAAATCGTAATTTGACTGAACTAAGGGGGCATTATTGCTAGCCGCCCATATAAGCCAATAACAAAAGGGAACTGTTCCCCTCACGCTGAATGTAAATATAGAAAATGCAGTTTTCGTAAAATATTTGTCATATATTGAATACGGATCTTACAAATGAAATTAGGGTTTGTAATATAAAGGGGGGAACGAGTGGAGGGGCTTTATATAAAAGAGATGGATTAAAATAAATAAATAAAATAAACATCCGCAGTGTCATTTATACCCCTCATTTAAACAGTTAGTTAAAAGTGATGTTAAGTTACTGGACTGAAATGATACGTTTAAGAAAACTCGGGGACGAAAATGGCATGAAATTTTTTTTGGATGAAAGTGGCAATTTTAGCCAAACCTCGGAGACAAAAATGACAGTTTACTCATAAATTTAAAAAGTGTGAGATAGTCGATCTAAAGAAGTATTTTTTAAAATTAAAGAAAAAATGTGTATATATTTCGATATCATAAGATACTAGTGTATTTATAATCTATACTATATAATAAAAGTTTAAAAAATTACATCGTTGGTCATTGTGGTTTCTCCCAAATTTCAATGTAGGGTACTAATAGTTTTTTGTTGCAACATGTTGGTGCATACGTCTGTTGACTTCGTCTTGTATCGAGTCTTGCATTACACATGGCACGAAGATCGAGAAATCAAGATAAAGGCTAATTTCGCATGAAGGCTTAATTCCGCTTGAAGTGATACAGGTTAATTCCTTACGGAATTAACATGTAATCTCGTGTGAAATGTAATATCATTTGTATGTAATTTCGTGTGAGTCATGTTTCGTGCGGAATTAGTAGGCCTATATATAGGAGTGTTACCGTGTCATTTGACACGAAATTAGTTTGGGGTTTTCTGACGGCGAAGCCCTGTCGAAGTGTCTAGTGATTTGTAATTGTCTCAGAAATCAATATAAAGACAGTTTAAAGTGAAGATCTTGCTGAATCAACCTCATTAGGTCTGTTTCCGCCTTTCATACTGAGTAGAATGCCTCTGAACGACTCGTCTTGGGTCCGAACACGGTCCTACAATTGGTATCAAAGCTCAGGAGGAGGAGTTCTGCAGATTTCAGCCTGATTTCATCTCATTTTCTTATTTCTACACCTTCTTTTCTCAATTGAACAAGTTTTAACGGTCAAAATTATCTGAATTTCACATATCATAAGCAAAACAGTGTTTTAACAAAGCCTTGAGAGAATTAGATCTTAATTCAATCTAAAACTGAAAAATTTAGTAATTTCGCTTGAAATTCAGTTCGAACAATATGACATCATCATAATTCCGCTCGAAATTACACCTTAATTTCGCACGAAATTATCTCTTTTGGCTAATTTCGTTTGAAAGATCAGCTAATTCCGCACGGAATTAGTGTTTCCGCTTGAAATCGTTCAAACGATATTATAATTCCGTTTCAAAAGAGTAATTTCGTTTGAAAACTGAGTAATTCCGCATGGAATTACCTGATTTCGTTTGAAAGTCTGTTGTGCAGGTAATTTCTCTTGGAAAAGAATCTAATTTCGTTTGAACATGTATGACGAAGAATTTTACAATGCGTTTGCTACATCTCCGACTACTCCGGCTGCCATTGCTCAAAACATGAACATGGAAAACGAAACTGGAACTTTGCAAAAACCCCCAAAGCTTATGGGTATTGAGGAATACCATAGCTAGAAAGAAAGATTTGAAAACTGGGTTCAGGCAAATCATCTGGAATCTTGGGAAAGTATTGAAACCAAGTATGTTAGACCACAAACTGCTTTGAAAGTTGATAAAATCATCTCAGAATTCACAGACAACGAGAGAGATAGTTATAAAGGAGAGAAAATGATGATTAGTCTTCTACAACAAGCTGTCAAAGAGGATATATTTGTTTTGCTTCAGCAT
Source organism: Helianthus annuus (assembly GCF_002127325.2). Taxonomy (NCBI): domain Eukaryota; kingdom Viridiplantae; phylum Streptophyta; class Magnoliopsida; order Asterales; family Asteraceae; genus Helianthus; species Helianthus annuus. Next base: position 159,855,827 of record NC_035442.2, read on the forward strand.
GATGGGAGTGCGTTTTCGATTTGGGAAGCACTTAAGAAAAAGTTTGAAGGAAGTACAGAGATGCTCAAGAGTAAAGCATCTTTGTTGGAAAAAGAATTTGAATTGTTTACAAGTATGCCATGTGAATCTACAAAGACTCTCATTGAGAGATATTGTCATCTTGTGTGTACCATGTCTCAGTTGAAAATTACTAAAACTCTAGCAGAATGGGTTGAAAAGTTAGCTGACGCATTACCACAGAAAGAATGGGGTACTTATCTCATGATCTTAAAGAATTTAGGAGAGTTTAGTAGATTGTCAATTGGACAGTTTATTGAAAAACTTGAAGCACAGGATCTTGAACAGCAAAAGATTGCCAGAATGAACAGCTCGAGCAATCAACAAGACATCAAATTGTACTACAAAGGAAATATTCAAACTGTTGAAGCAAGTCCAAAGATCCAAACTGCCTTTAGTGCAGGAAATTCATCTGGATCAGTTAGTCAAAGTTAAATCAACACTAGTGGATTTTAAAATGTCAATCTTCCAAGTGTTCAAAGTTCAAATGTTGGTAATGAACATATGATTCAGTGCAATGTTGCTTTGCATCTTCAAAATGGTCAGAATTTTTCTGATGAAGTTGTTAAAAGTCATATGGCATTACTGGTTACTGCTTTGGAATCTTATGAAGGATTGATTGCTGGAAGAATTGGTAATCCTATGCTAACCAAGGAAGATTACGATCAGATCGATGCAGAAGAATTGGAGCTCATGGACATCAAATGGTGTCTAGCTAGTGTCTTGAGAAGAGCTGAAAAGTTCAAAATGATTACAGGAAGAAATGATTTTTTGGATGCTCATGTTTCAACTTTGGGTTTTGATAAATCTAAAGTTACTTGTTTTCGATGCAGGGAGAAAGGTCATTTTAAGCGAGAATGTAAAAATCAATAAGCAAATGGAGCAAAGAATCCGTTTGGTGGCCATGATTACTATCGGAAGGCTATATATCAACAAGTTGCTCATCAACCGCATCAACAAAAGGAATCACAAACTGCACACGGGAAAATGATCGAAGATGCAAATAAGAAAGCTTATTTTGGTATCATTGATCAAGATGATGAAAAATTGGCTCCAGGATTTAGCTGGGATACGTTTGTGGATGAGAATAGGGAATTTAAGGCTTTCATTGCTCAAATTGTTCAAAAGCCAGAATTGATGAAAGAATGGATAGCAGTGTTATCTGATGAAGAGAAAAGTCAAGATGAAGAATCTGTTTCTTCTGAAAACAGTTCAACAGATACTAGTGATAATGATGAAGAAATTGAACAAATAAATGTTGGAAAAACTCATTTATCTTCTGACAGTTTTGAATTTTATTTTGCAGATAAATTGAAGAAACTTAAAGAGATAAAAGCTGCAAAAGAAATGAAAGAAATCAAGATTGTTGAGAAGATAGTTGAAGTGGAGAAGATAGTTGAAGTAGAAAAGGTAGTTGAAGTCGAAAAGATTGTTGAAGTCACAAAACCGTGTCTTACATGTTTGGAATCCTGCAAACATTGTGAAGAAAAAGACGAGAGGTTTAGTGAATTAGAAAAGTTGAAAGAAAAGTTGCTGTTTGATGTTAAGAATATGAAAGAGTCGTACGATGTATTAAACAGAACTGTGAATAGTTTGCAGAAAACTAACTCGGAAAGAGAAGATGCTTTGACAATGATGAATGCTACCATGATGTCTAAGCAGAAAGAGATAAATTTTTACATTGAAGAATGTGCGAAATGGAAGCAAGAGTTGGAAACTAAGAAAGCTGAAAATGAAAGAATCAGACGATTACTGAGAAGTTATTCAAGTTCTGATTACTTAATTGACAGAATTTATCCAACTGTTGCAGGTTTTGAAGTGTTTGAAGATAAGAAGTCAAAGAAGAAGGATACTGGTAAGAAACAGAGTGTATGTTATAATAAGTGTCTGCCTCCGATTTGGGAAGGGTATTCGCCTAGAAAACCCAATGAGGAACAAGTAAAAAAAGCAGTCAATATAAAGTTAGAGTCCGAGATAACGATGTATTACCAGACAATATTGACATCATGTTCACAGCGTCCGACACAGATCATAAGTCTGAGTTAATAAAAAGGGTGGTTGATCAGGTGTTGGATAAGGATGAGGAGTCAGAGTCAAAGTCCGAGTCCAAAAGTTCGTGTTTGTCAGTCGGGAGTTCGAGTTCGTCTGAAAAGAGTTCAAAATCGTCGGGAAAACGGGTTTATATTAAAGAATTTTTGTTGTCAAAATCCAATTTGAATGACGAAACATTTGAAGTTGCATATACTTTGAATGGTTCTGACAAATTATATTTTGATAAAGAGTTTTCAATAAGAGGTGTTAAAACTGAAATGATAAAAAAGGTTTTCAAACTTACAGAAATTAATATTTCTGAAATAAAAGATGTAAATCTTTCTAAAAAACCAAGTCCTTACACCTCAAGAATTCAACAAAGGATAAACAAGAAAATGGGTTACAATTATGGTTTAGACTTTCGAAAGAAACCAAACCATAATGGTAATTTCAAAAAGAAAGGATTGGGTTTTATTCTACCTGAAAATTATAAAAATGAAAAAATTTCTAAAAATACAAAATTTGTTTCAGGAACATCTGCTGAGGATGAAAAGAAGAGCTCATTCTGGAGACAGTCAAATCAGGAATTTCTTGCTGAAAAGAAGAAAATTGAAGCTCATCAGAGAAAAGAGACAAAAACCTATTACAGGTGTCAAGAAGTTGGTCATATTGCCTGGAACTGCCCAAAGGTAACCAACACAAAACAGGGAGTCTTAGAAAAACTCAAAGAAATAGTTGTTGATAAAACTGAACCACCAACTGAAAAATTTAAAGTGTTTAAAAATTCAACATATGAAGTTGGTGAGTGTTTGAAAAGATTTTACAAGCGAAGGGGAAATCTTGACAACCAAGCATGGGTTGTTAAAAAATTAGATGTAAAATCTGGCGATGAATCTGATTCCACAAAATCAGAGGAGCCACATGTTGTTAAAAAGAGTGAAAACTCAGTTCCTCCAATGGATGATGAGAACTTTCCACCATTGAGGACTGAGAATTTTAAACAAAAGATTGGAAAAGTGGAGATTTCGAATCAATTTTATTCTGAAAAGAATGAATTTGATGTTGAGAAAAATTTTAATGGGAATGTGAAGAAGATTTTTGGAAAGATGATCCAGGGGAAGGTTAAAGGGGTTAAAGACTTTTATGCTATAAAGAAAGCAACTTATAACCCAACTGCAGATGAACTGGTATCACCCAAGGATGGTAAGGCTTGGGTGGACATTTTCTTTCATTAAAAAACCTGACTTGCCGGAGCTCCCAAGATGGTTATCGCGGAGCATGAATCGGCATCATTCTTGATAAAATTGATTTTATGAATGAATTTTAAAAATTGATAAATTGAACAGGTTAAGGACTTTCCGGAACTCCCAGGTTGGTAAGTGTGGAGTAGGAATCGGCATATTTCTTGAGAAATTCACAAAAAGTGATTTCGTCTTACAAGTGGTACAAAGGTTTGGTTTTACAAGTGATTCGTCAAGGTCATTAGGTTGAACTTGATGTAATCTTCATACATATGGTATTTTTGAAAAACAAGATGATGAACCCCTAACCTACAAATGGTTTAAAATCAACGAAACTTATTTTCCAGAAAAATCATTTTGATTAAAACAAACTTAAGTGTTTTGAAATCATAATGAGAAAATAGTTTGTTGTAAGGGGGAGTTCTGATTGTTTATGCCAAGTGGATAGCGAATTGAAGCGATTCGAAAGCAGTTGTTACTTTACTTGTATAGTTTGTTTTCAAATTTCTTTAAATGTGTTTGAATTTTAGGGGGAGTAAAAATTTCAGAAAATCCAAAGACATTAGAAAATTTGAAAAAGCCAAAAACATGATAAAATCAAAAATGAGTTTTGTTGTGAAAGAGGAAATGATAGTACATCAGCGGGCTATCACAGCATGCTAAAGAAATGAAAAGTTAAAATGTGATAAACAATCTCACTGTGGATGTGCCAGTAGGTTTTTACACATTTAGTAGATTGTGACGAGATATTAACCTAAATTTCAAACTTGCTTATATCGTGGGGAACATTTCTTGGATATATGGGTAACCCCCGAAATCTTGTTTGAAAGGTTCCTCTTTCTGAGATACTAGGTCTTTATGCTTAGTGATATCTGGGGTATTATCCCGGGACTTTTGATTTTGCGGAAGCAATAGCCTAGTCCCCGTATAATACTTTCCAAATTGCTTGAAATATAGGGCCGCCAATGATAAAACATTGGAAAATGCTAATCGTGTGCTGTTGAAGAAAAGATCCTCTAAAGGGGACACACCAAAAATCGAGTCGTCATCTCTCTGCTGAACGGAAGTTTTGACCTGAGCTCTCACGGTTTCGCATTTAACCCTTTACAGATATCATCTAGGTATACTCACCTGTAAGACTGAATATTGGGATCTGGATACGGGAGTATATTCAAGTGGTGGGACACGCGAATAAGTTTGTGATTAAAACATTAATCTCGTATCTCGAAACAGTTGAACTTTGTGTGAAAATTTAAGTGGATCAGCATACTGACAATCTAGGTGAATTGTTTAGAACTTAAAATGTTTAAAGCTTAACGGTGTTAGTGATTTGTCTCATAAAACTGATATGATTACCTTACACAAACTCACAAAAATAGTGTCTGTAAATATTTCTTTACTGCATTTCATCCATTCAAAAAATCCAAAAAGATTTTCAGTGTGTTTTAGCATAAATTTTGAAAAATTCAAAAAGATTTTCGACAACTGATGCTGATGCTGAATAGCTGATTTTCAAAATTCCGAGTGCTAAACATGATGATCATTTTGTGAGGGGGAGTTTATGTTTTAAACAAAAATATTTTGAATGATTGTTTTCAAGTGGTTCATCAGATATTAACTTTGTTAAATCATTCTAGTTAATTTTGAAGGGGAGTCTGTAATTATAAATTTGTCAAATGTTAAATTTGTGAAATTTATTGTGAGGTAGAGGATGTGCAGGATAGCCAGGTTTCAGATTCTGATTCTGAGAATAGAGTCAGAAGTCAAAATGAGTGAAATTATGATGAACTAAAAGTTGTTGACAAATGATAGTTTGTAGAAATAAGACCCTACGGCGTAAGTCATAATGGGTCAAATAAGCAAAAAAGACAAGTAAATCACATGTTGATGATTAAACAAAGAATTATGAAAAAGAGACCCGTTATGCGGCGTAAGTCATGTCACACCCTGACTTTTGTGGAATATTGCATTCAATCATAACAATACTATAAGATAAAAACCATAGATTTGTCATCCATTAAATAAGTTTAAAACATAACAACATTGTTTTAAAAATGTAGACTTTGAATTCAAGTTTTACAAACCATACAAATTGTTTATGAGTTCACTAAGGACTCATCAAAAGATATTAAATAAAATAAAGATTTGGGGGAGACGTGTCTCGTCCAGGAATAAGACACACCAACCCAAACCTCAACACCATGGATGACATCTTTATTCACAACGCAGCATGAAACTCCCATCGCCCGCCAGATCCACTTACTAATTCCCTGAAATACATGTATTTTGAAAACATCAACAAAAGTTGAGCGAGTTCGTGTATTTGTTTGTGTGTATGAATAAACCTTTGAAATCACTGTATGTAAGTTTGCAAATCCCGGTATGAAAGCAACAAGGAAAAACAGATCACAAATGGTTTGCAAGGCCATTGATATGTGTGACGTGATGCAGGAAAGCTCAAACCTAGCAGATTTGCACCGGGCTTCCAGCTGTAAGACATAGTCTACCCATGGGCCAAACCCTGGTCCAACATGGGCGGGGCTCGCTACACCCAAATAGATCTATCACTCATGTCCCTCGGTCGTACAACGAGGATTGATGGCCTTAAGCGTTGTACCCACCGCTCACATGATCTAAGTGTACCCTTCCTTAGCTAACCATACCAAATAATAACGTTTATAAACAATTGTAACATGTACTTCACCCCCGAAGTTATAAAACTGAAAACAGTTAAAGTAAAAGGGGGAACACGAAACTCATAGTCTTGCGTCTTCAACAATCGTAACTCGTACTTCTCCGGTGAACACGACTACCTACAACGTACTAATGTCTATTAGACGAACGGGTCGTGCCTTGACTTAGTATTAATGTTTCTGAGTTACGTTTCTTTTGTGCATTTGATATTATTCCAAGTTATATAATTATTTGTTAAAATAATTAATATTTTAACTTAAATTATACTTATTAAATTTTGGAATAATTGTTAAACAATATTTTTGTGATAATACTTCCCAAGTATTTATACAGCTATTTCCTTCCCAAGGATTTGTGTATTAGTATTAGTAATCTTGTATTTGCATATTTTTGCCATGTATTGGTGTCGTATTCCGGTGAGTATCTATACGTGTGAGAACACGTATTTTATTGTATTCATTAAGTATTCATATACTTAAACTTATATTAAACTTTTCAGAATATTATTTCTAATAAAAGTCTACCAATATATACATTTCAAAATATATATTTAAGAAACATTATTTAGAAAAATTATTTATAATTTTTCTTTTGGCAAAAATATTTGTAGTTCCAAAATAATATATTTTCAAGTCTAACTTAGAAAATATTTATAAACTTATTTTTATCCAAAAATAATGTAGTTTAAGTTTACTCAAGAAAATATATATTTTCCCAAAAATAATATATTTTCTAATAATTCCAAGGAAAATGTATATATCTATACTTGTCAAAACTGCTATATTTTTCCTTTGTCAAAATATGATATACTCTTGTAGTAATCATAAAAATCATACTTTCGTTTCCTTGTGTCCAAAATATTATTTACCAAAATATATTTGCGAATTAAGTTCCGAAATATTTTGTAAGTTACATTTCTTGTTCGGTTTCGCCAATAATTTGTGTGTAACTTATATACTTATTCCTTGAGATTTTGGTAATATTTTGGATGGTAATCCTTGGTGTTTTGATGTGTCATATTATTTTAAGTCCTAAAATAACATAACTATTACACAAAGTATACAAATAATCACACATGTGTGTCTTTAATGTATATATATTCTGAATATACATCTAGCCACTTTTATTTATAAAAACCAACCTCCAACACTTATATTTTTGTAACAAAAATTATGGAAAGGTTTATGTGGAAAACTTATGGTTAAAATACACTTATAAATATTTGTTTAAAAATATTTTTCTAAGTGTTTATATTTTTAGAAAATTTTGCCATAGTTTCCCCTAAAAATGGAGGTTTCCATGCTTTCAAGCATATCATTTTCTTTTGTAAAAATCATCACAATCAATTTAAAATCAACTCTAAACAACTTATACTTACCAATTTTGCCAAAATCATGCTTAATCTACCACTTCTTGTCACACCCCAACCAATGGCGGAAACATCGGGATGAGACGAAGTGTGAAGATTGCTAGAGACATCATAACGCTATTTGTGACAATATTTAATAAACCGATTTCATTTCATAATTCATTTGTCAACATTACAAGGAAATCAAATAACATCAAGTTCAAGGGAAATACAATACAACATAATCAAAATTGATACAACGATTAAACCTAAACGTCTATATGTGTATCTAGGCATCAACGCTACTTCATTTCATAGCATCATCATCCTTAACCTGTAACATGTTTAAAATAAAGTTCAATGCAAAAGCAAAGGCGAGTATACAGGTTTGGTACATACGTACCAAAAGTTAATTTTAAACAATTCCAGGTGGCAAGCTCTTGATACGAGATAAACAATAAAATTGGCATGTGTCAAACACATCAAACCAATAATGTAACGGAATATGCTCATGACATAACCACAAGTCTACGGGCAGGTCGTTAATCCTATAGCGCTACATATGTCATGGTTTGGCTCGTACGAAGTTAATGATAAGTCTAACACATAATGTCCTCAACCCAAGTTTAAAGTATCAAGTAATCAAATAAGCATGCGTGTAATAGGAATGTTTATGTATTATGATAAAGTTTGTGTGTAAGTTTGTAAATAACATGTTACACCCCAAAAAGTGGTAAACGAAAAAGGGGTTCAAGTATACTCACAATATTGCATATGCTTTCCGATTATCCAATGTGACGAAGTTGATGAGGTTAGAAGGTTGAATGTGTAAGGGTTAAAGTTCAAGTATGCTTAGAGTCGAGATTCGGAATAAAACAGCATGAAAGTATTATATCAACATATTCATCTTCAACACATAACACTTGTATGACACTTGGTAACCACAAGGGTTGTAATTTTTTCATGAGTTGAACACTCATAAGAATCATAACAAGGTTTAGCCTTAGATGATGTTCTACTACTTGACATATGAATATGAAGTCAACATCAAAGGTTCGAATGTACATAGATATTATTTAGGTTATATAGTATATATTATTAAGTCCAAATGTTAAAGTATTTCAAGCATGAGGTAGAAGATTAGATCTTCGTTTAGGTACCTCAAAATGTGTCATAGAAGTCATGTAGAAGGTAGGAAGAACAAGCTTCCATTTAGGCACCTCGTATGCGTTCACCGCTACACTTGTTGTAAGAACAAACAAGGAGGGTCATGAACTAAGATTAATACAAATATATAAACAATCTAAGCTATGAGAAATCATCAAATCATGTGGGGATTTTAGGTTGGAAAAACCCAAGTTGTTCCATAATCACTCCTACATCAAGTTGAAGCTTGAACATGACTTGTGGGTTAAAAACCCTAATTAAAAACAAAATTTATTTGAGGTTTAACCTCTGATTTTGTATGTCTCAACCTTGTTTTTAAGCCTAACCAACCATAAGATAGGTTGTAAGCATTAGGACATAGGTGTGAGATGAGTTAGACTCAAGTTTGACAAGTTTAAACAAGTTTTGAAAGAGTTTAAAACATAACAGAAAGTTTATGGACCTTTTTAGGGAAATTCCAGGCCTGATTTCTCCAAGGAGAGATCAAGGAATCAAACCCAATGATTATCCAAGCAAGTAGGAAGAAGAATCAAGTGATTTGGTTGAGTTTTGAGCAAGTTATGCTCACTTTTGTAAAGAGGTATGAATCTGCCCGAATTTCTGATTTGCAAGAGTTTTGAGTGTGATGTAGGAGAGATTAGAGAGTGTTTGTAAAGTGTTTTGAGCTTGGAGGAGGTGGGTATTTATAGGGGACGAGTTTAGGGTTGATTGGGGGTGTTTAATGGAGGTTTAGAGCTGATTGGAGGAGAAAGAAACTTGGGATTTCGTGCATTTGCGCGAAGATTTGAAGCTGCTGTCCGGCCAGACCCCCTTACGTACCGTAAGGGGTGTCTTTGCGGTCCGTAAAGCCCAAGCAGAAGCACAAATTTTTTTATTTCATGTTTTAATGTTTTGCGACATGTTCCAATGACATATATCACGTGTTTCACGCCCATTTTAGGATATTAAAGCATATTTAACATGTACAAGGGGTAACCCAAGCATCAAAAGAATAATATCAAGTATAAATATCCTATGTAATCACGGTATTAAGTATGTATGTCACGTATTCACAAACTCGACGTATGTTGTAAGCGTCACGAATAAGTATCAAATTGTTTCACCATCAAATGTACAATTGTGTATGAAGTATGTATAACACGTATTTAAAGAAATGCAAGTTTTCATTCATGATTCAAGTCTCGTATTTTAAAATGATTGCGACGAAAGAATGATTACGAGAACTCAAGGTTTCTAAAAATAGAATTTCAAGCCAAGGTTTCTAAGTGTAGAAAGTATGGAAACGCAGGGCATTACAGTCTCCCCTCCTTTAGGAAATTTTGTCCCGAAATTTATTTAAGAGGTAGACATAAAGAGTTTTGGTAAAAGTTTGAGACTTGAAATTTTGAAATGTTTTGAAAAGCACGAAATTTTGGGAGGATAAAAATAAGTTTGTAAAATGAGTTGTCTGGCTAAAATGGTTTTAGGGCATAAGCATGGGTGAATGTGTATAGGTAAAACGATTTTGAATAGCTAAATTTGGAGTTGCTTTATAAATGTGTTGTATTTATGAAGGAGGTCTTAATAAAATAGTTTGTAATCAATACGAGTGAGGTAGGTTGCATAGGAGGTTTTAAGGGTAGTGTAAAACCACATGTAAAAATTGCTTTTTGAGTGGAACGAGAAAGTTTGGTAAAATAAAGTATTAACGGCCTACTAAATACGTTTACACAAGAATAAGGAATAGGAAGACGGTTTTAAAGGTAATGAGATAAGTTAGGATTCGAATGTTTAAGCAAGCCTGATTGTGAACGAGGTTGGAATGAAAGAAAAGGATAAAGGAGTATGGGGCGTGCGATTGACTCTTAATGAATGCAAGTATAAGAATAGCGTACGTATGAAGTCTCGTCGTGGATAATCGGATATAATGCGTTTGAGAGTTGTTTAATGTTTGTATTAGGTCTAAATAGGTCTGCAAAACACTGAATTTCTCATGGCGCGTTTTACAAATTTTTGGTAATGTGGTGAAAACACTTATATATAGGAAGTACCAGCGGCGTATCCACCATGTTTTGACCACATTACGTCTGTTCCGTATTCGGTGCCATGTTACGTTCCGTGTCTTACCATACACAGTAGTACACTCTATGGTTCTCATACGCCTATCACTATAATCCCGTGTGCACCCGTGATTATGTTGATCGTCGCATGATCCGCATAGCTTGTACTAGTCGTGTATGAATTTGGGTAGGTATACTTTAAAAATAAGAATGTGTGCGTATAAGAATATGGTATGTAAGCAAGTCCATGCTTAAGTATGTATAGGACCCACGTAAGCGAATCCCTCGGATTCCGCTCGCGTACGGGCACGCATGTATGAATCATGAATATGTATGAAAGATAAGTATGAGTATAAGTGTAAGTTATGAATACGCATGCGAATGTATGTATAAACATATGACGTATGAGTATGATATGAACATGAGTATAAGCATAAATGTATTGTCAAGGTTATGAGTAAGAGTATGAGCATAATGTGTATGATAATGGGTATATGTGTGAGTACAAACATGAGTATAAGTAGGATGTATGATTGTAAGCATGAATATGAATATTAGTGTAAATGTTGGTGTAAGTATAATTCTAAGAATATGAGTATAAATTTGAATATAGGTGTCCATTTGAGTACTACGTAAATTGTATAAATCGTGACTATTAGTGTATGAGTTAATGATTTTATATATGGTATGAATTTAAATACGTATAAGATCAAGAGGTTTAAGTATAAAAGAAACAAAACTGAGTAGTACATGTGAAGTAGTCGTGAGGTATAAACTAGAAAACGTGAAATGATGTGTATGTATAGTTGTTTGCGCACCGTTAAATTTTATCGAATCAAGATAGATTGAGTTTAGTTGGAGGGTAAAATACAGTTTGTACATGAAAAAAGGGTAACAGTACTCATTGGCTAAGCGTAATGTATTTCGTAATGAATGGAAATGCTACTTTTGTTTCAAAAGAGTTTACGTAAACCGAAGATGATCGATCCCCATGAAGCCTTCTTGCCCACGGGGTTTGTAAATGGGTGTAGGAAAAAGGTTTTCGATAAAAGTAAGTTCGTTTCATCAACCAAGAAATTATGAATTTAGGAGGTTCTTGTGAAAATAAGGCTCTTTAGAAAAGAAATTTAACAAAAGGACTTAGTGGTTGTTAAAAGTTTTAGCAAATGATTTGTTGATGTTGAAAGGAGTATATGGTAAAACGATCATATAACATCTGCAAGGTCCTATAAGTAATTGAGAAATGTTGGTTTGATTTCCATTAAGAATGGAAGTCTCTAGTATGATGATATAACGTGTGCGTGTTTTAGTGATAAGGTTGAATATAAAGTTCATGGGCAAGAGTTTCATTGGACCGATTAAATTGATAGGTATTATTTCGTAAGGTTTTGAAGTTCGAGAAATAAAACGTTTTAAGACATGATTAAGAATCTCGTGTATACGAGTTGAGTGAAAATAGATTGTAGGATAGAAAGTACGCTTGATGAAACAATGTATTTTGTATACGTATACGTATGTATTTTGAATAATGATAAATAATTTAGGTATAAAACATGATCGAGTTTGCATGATAAGATATCTTGAAGAGACGTTTTGGTAACGATCACCTAGGCAAGGGAATCACCCCTAACTCATTGGTGAGGTCGTTTTTAAGAAAAAGAGGAGTGGAGTTAATCGTCAAGGTAAGGAAATCACTCCTATCTCGATGATATGTCCGCACTCGTTGTTACAAGGAATACAAATTTAAATTATAGGAAATTATGCATATGTGTAAATGTGTGAAAAGGATTTAATATGTTATGTGTGTGTGTGGAGAAAATACTGAAAGTAAATTCGTATTTGAAAGATTGCATCCTATAAATAAATAATATAACATGTGTTTGATCAAAGTTAGGATGGTTCCAAAACGGAACGTTGACTAACCAAAGCGGTCGAAAAGTCTTTCGAATTTGAGGAGCATGCTTTGGCCTAGTAGGTGAAATACTCTCGCCGACAAGTCGGTTAACGGTATTTACCCTTCCGGTTACTACATGTCCCAAATCAATTGAAATTTCGAGACTTGGCGGGATTTATGAAAATCAAGGAGTGGAACTAGTCGACAAGGTGCGGGTTTCACCCCTAACTTGGCGATTTAGTATCCTAAGTGTGGTTGGTAGTCGTTGGGTCAAAATTTGATTTTAACACTTTGACGAGGGTCCACTAGAATTCAAAATTTGAATTTCTCCATCAAGGTGAGGATTTCACTCCTAACTTGGTGGTGAATTTCGTGTAAGAAAAGAAAAGTAGAAGGATTGAGAGTCATTCACCAAATTGTGGGTTTCACGCCTATTTTGGTGAAGTCGTCTCGTTTGTGTATTATGAGTGTTTTCGGATTTTGAAATACCGAATAAAATGCATGAGGGAAGTGTATGTCAAAGGAATTCGCAAACAAGTATAAACACGTAAGAAGGTATATCAAGAATGGTACATAAATAATGAAATGATAAATCAAGTATTAACACATAGAGAAATAGGTCAAGAATAATACGTAAAGAATCGAAAACGAAACAAGTATTGACACATAATAAGACAAGCATTAATGCATAAGAATAACATGTTGAATATTACCCACGAGTGATATACATGTTTATAAGAGCATAAATAAGAAACAAATAAAGTGTCACGTGGCAGTTCAAGCAAATCATACGAACAAGGCTCTAAAACTATAGATTAGGTAAAAGCATTCTTACTTTTCCTAATTTCTTATAGTTATGGCTCTGATACCAATCTGTCACACCCCAACCAATGGCGGAAACATCGGGATGAGACGAAGTGTGAAGATTGCTAGAGACATCATTACGCTATTTGTGACAATATTTAATAAACCGATTTCATTTCATAATTCATTTGTCAACATTACAAGGAAATCAAATAACATCAAGTTCAAGGGAAATACAATATAACATAATCAAAATTGATACAACGATTAAACCTAAACGTCTATATGTGTATCTAGGCATCAACGCTACTTCGTATCATAGCATTATCATCCTCAACCTGTAACATGTTTAAAATAAAGTTCAATGCAAAAGCAAAGGTGATGTGCAAATTATGGTCTAATAAAAACTAACCTAACCTAGACACCCTAGTTTTAAATTTATAAACTAAGACTATCCTAATGCTAGACCACAAGATAGGCAAGTGTACCTATCGTATGTAGTAAAGCTCAATGAAATCCGAGTATCGAACCCACGAGACACTAGCGACGCTAACTAGACTCTGACTCAACTAATACTTAACTGGTTTATTTGATTTGATTGGGTTTTGGGGTTTTAACGAATTAAACTAATGGAATTAACTAAGAAAGCAAATAAGCAAATAGAACACAAATAGCAGATTTGGGTGCAGTCAGATGATGGGAAAGTAGCTACCTAGGCAAGATGCATGTCAATTCACTCACGGTTCTTGGAATGGAATAACTAAGTTTTGGCTACCGGGATCTTAAGGTTCACTAAACAAGACCTAAACTGGCTGGCAGATCATTCTCCAAACAGGTCGCAATCTAGGGTCAAGAAAAGTGTATAAACTCACCAGTTAATGTCAGATTACCTCTCGGTCTCTCTAACTAGGTTATGGTACCCAAAGTCTAGATTACCTCTCGGTCTCACTAGAAACGGTACATCCTGGTAGTGTAAGGGATGTATGGGGTGGTGACTCTAATTAAGTTCTAACACGGTTTGCTAAAATCACAAGAAAACCTAGGGTAATTCACTCTCATGCAATTAACACCTAACCCGTCTAGTGATTAAGACAACCTGACATCTCATCTCCTCTCGGTCTCAAAGATGGTAGAATATTTAATTACCAAATAGTTTATTAATTTGTTCCTAGGGTTTACTACGTCTAGCAACCACAAGATTTAGTCGAAAACACAAAGTTAGCGAATTCTCCTAACCCTAGCTTTAATTAATACGCAATTAATTTTAACCAAGAAAAGGTGGAACAAATATAAACCATCAACTATTAAATACGCATAAACATTAAAACCATGACAAGAGCACTTTTACCATAACACTTAGCCAAAACATTAATTAACCAAACCAAGAAACCGTAAATAAAACTAACAATTATCCATAGCCTAGGTAGCACAAAGAAATTTAGCCAAGCATGGTCAAGAACGAAGCATAAATAAAGTCAAAGCAAACGGGTTCAGAAAACATTGTTCAAGTATTCAAGTCTAAATAAACTGAAAACAATAAAAACAAAGTCTAACCGAGCAAGCTCTAACTTCAATCACGTTCTTCAATCACAAGCTTTTCTCTCTTTTGAAACACTTCTATCGTCCTTGAATGCCTCCCAAATTTCGTTCCTCTGCCGTATGCTTTTCTTCTCCTTGCCGTCAATGTTGTCAAGAATTATATGGATCCCTAAGTCGGTTCCTTCTCTTGGCAGCCCAGGCCCACTTCTCTTGTTTAATTAATTTAGTTTTCTAGTCCAACAGTTGAGCCCTCAAAAATAATAATTTTCGTCTCCACTTGATGTTGTCTTCGAAAATAATAGGAATAATAAATTCCTTCCTTTAATAATAATAACAACAGCAAACTTTTCTTTCTTTTTTTCTAATTCCAGCCGCCCAAATAATAATATAATATATATTCTTTTTTTTCTTTTCTTGTGTTGCACCCTAATAGTAGAATGGATTTGGCTCAATCACGGAAAATAGTGGCAATTTTACTTCGGTTTCTGGCGTCTCACTCTGTCCAACTGGCTGATCATTTCCATATTACTCGTTTTTGCTCCATTTACACCAGGACCTGGACCTGGCCCAACACAAAATAATATAATATAACACTAAAAACTAAATAAAAACAAATAAAAACTATGCAATAATTATACATTTTACACGTAGCAAATATGTATATTTTACCACACATCAAATATCCCCACACTTAAACCTTTTTCGTCCCTGAAAAAGACTTATGCAAACGGAATCAGAATCAGAAAATACTCAGGTTCAAAAATCTAGATTACTTATTAAAATTAAAACTTGTGTTAACCGCGATTGCAAGTATATGTGTCCACTTAAACCCAAATCCGGTTCAAAGCCCTTATCATGTAGATTTAATTCAAGTTCGGTCAACTTACCTAGGGTCTCACACTAGAACCTACGGTCCACCTAATCCCGCCTCAAGCTTACAGAACAAAAGGAACGATCACTGGACCAATTCCCAACCGTCTTATATCAAAACCAAGAGAATTTAAAATCAAAATTTTTTTTTCATCATTTTTTATTTCTTTTCAATCTTCTCTTTTTTTTTCCTTTTTTTAATGAGCATAGACGTTGCTTTCCCTAACCCAGAGGCATTCCGGCTGTAGAGTCGCTATCCCCAACTCGGATTACTTAGGCTTCGATACTTTTTATTTGCATGTTCGATTTCACACATCCTAGAGGTATTCCGGTTGTAGAGTCGCTATCCCCAACCAAGATTACATTTTCTATTTTTTTTTTCATGATTAAAAATTCTAACGGTTTTAACTTATACTCTTATCGGCGGTTTCAATTTCTCATATTCCTTAGATGAGAACCCACTAGTAAATCAACAATTAGGTATATTTAGCTCAAAGGAACCTAAAACCGGGTCATGCCTACTCACACATCCCAAGTTAGACACAAGCTTAACTTTTTTTCTCATATTATTATTATTTGAAACCCGAACAAACCTGATTTTTCTATTTTTAAATTTTTAAATTTTTGTATTTTTCAAATTTTATGACTCAAACGACTCACTAACTAGACACTAAACGATAGTTTCCCATCCCCACACTTAAACTTTACATTGCCCTCAATGTAGGATGGAAACCGACTCAAAAAACTAAAAATAAATAAGAAATAAAAGACTAGGGCAAATTGGAAAGGACTTAGCTGGTTAAATAATGCGTAAGCTCCAAACACTCTCGTCCAATCCAGCTCGATCGTATAGCATTCCATTCGCGATCGGCTTTGACTCTAACTGACATACTTGGTAAATGCCTTGAAATTTGAAAAGCAGCTCCAAAATCACCCGAATGGAGATTGAGTACGGGTGGTACATATTCAAACCTGCATAAACAAAAACAAGCAAAACCAAAGCAGTACCGACTCTTAAAAAAACGACTCAAAACTACTAAATTAGACTCATGGTACAAAATAAACGACTCAAAATACAAACTATACAAAACCTCCCCACACTTAAATTTAATCAGGAGGTTTTTCTTTAATCTGGACCTTATCTAACCCGTTTAATTCCACCCGGTCCTCAAAGATAATCAAAAATTTATTGGTGGAATAATAAAATATTTTAAAAATTTTAAACGGGTCAGACCACCAAAATTTAAACTTACCTGGAAGAATCCTGATACGATGCATGTAATGAGGAAGATGGTTGTCTCTGCACTTTAGTGTTGCCTTGAACTTCCTTTTGCACCATCTTTGTGTCCTCAAACTTTGTCGATCCAAGTTCCTTCGTTGCGCCTTCTCCCGTGCTCTTGTTGGTGTGAGTGGGAATCCAACATCTACTTTCTTCACGGGCCAGCTATCAAACTCTTCAGCCACTTCCTCTTCTACTATGTTCGGTGTACATCTGATCTCCATGGTTGGCGTTTCTACAAGTAATGTCTCTAGATAGGCGAGATCACCAACCGGGTCAAATTCTTCATTGTCAAGAATTGGTAAACCAACCAACTCATCACCAAACTCATCCTCCCAAGATGGTATATGCATCCCTCTCTCATTTTCCATCTTGTCAAGTGGCTCATCCACGTCTTCCCCCTCATCATCATTCCAGAAGTCGTCATCAGTGGGTTCAGGACCATAATACCATGACGTGAAATACCAATTAAGTGTCACGTCCTGTTGAACCGGAAGTGGGACTGAATCGTCCGTTGTCGTCTCCAATTCTACATCTGACAACTCTGGATCACCGGGAAGCTCTTCTTTAACCTGTTCTTCCTCAACTTCTTCTTCTTTCACTCCCTCATAGCTCTCAAAGTCAATATGATCATCATAGTAATCATCCCATGTAAATCGTGTACTTTGATTTTTCTTCTGATTCATGTAAACCGGACAATCTTCATACCAGTGCGGTCCACCACAGTGTGGACACCTTAGATCCACATGCTGATTCATGCTTTCCTTAATCATTTGACTCAGTGTCTCGATCATTCGCTCAAGAATGGTGAACATTTCAGGAAACCTCGGATCTCCTTGGTCCTGTGCTGTTGTCCTTATCTGAGCGAATATTTGACATGACTCCACGAACGCCCAAACATAGGGAGGGTACTCGCTATGATAATCTGCCATGAAGAGAGTAGCAAAAACAGCACCAAGTAGAGAGGGGAAAGAAAAAAAAACAAAGTAACTAATAAAAAATATTTACTCGACACACTACTACTAGACACAAACTCTAGGACTCAAACCCTAAGACTTAAATTAAAAATAAGACCAATTACACAAATAAGATCAGTCAAAGCTAATAACGCAATCGCCTAAGTGTCCCCGGCAACGGCGCCAAAAACTTGATGTGCTGAATATGGTCTATATAAAACTAACCTAATCTAGACACCCTAGTTTTAAATTTAAAAACTAAGACTATCCTAATGCTAGACCACAAAGAAATTTAGCCAAGCATGGTCAAGAACGAAGCATAAATAAAGTCAAAGCAAACGGGTTCAGAAAACATTGTTCAAGTATTCAAGTCTAAATAAACTAAAAACAATAAAAACAAAGTCTAACCGAGCAAGCTCTAACTTTAATAACGTTCTTCAATCACAAGCTTTTCTCTCTTTTGAAACACTTCTATCGTCCTTGAATACCTCCCAAATTTCGTTCCTCTGCCGTATGCTTTTCTTCTCCTTGCCGTCAATGTTGTAAAGAATTATATGGATCCCTAAGTCGGTTCCTTCTCTTGGCAGCCCAGGCCCATTTCTCTTGTTTAATTAATTTAGTTTTCTAGTCCAACAGTTGAGCCCTCAAAAATAATAATTTTCGTATCCACTTGATGTTGTCTTCGAAAATAATAGGAATAATAAATCCCTTCCTTTAATAATAATAACAACAGCAAACTTTTCTTTCTTTTTTTTTCTAATTCTAGCCGCCCAAATAATAATATAATATATATTCTTTTTTTTCTTTTCTTGTGTTGCACCCTAATAGTAGAATGGGTTTGGCTCAATCACGGAAAATAGTGGCAATTTTACTTCGGTTTATGGTGTCTCACTCTGTCCAACCGGCTGATCATTTTCATCTTACTCGTTTTTGCTCCATTTACACCAGGACCTGGCCCAACACAAAATAATATAATATAACACTAAAAACTAAACAAAAACAAATAAAAACTATGCAATAATTATACATTTTACACGGGGCAAATATGTATATTTTACCACACATCAAAAGGCGAGTATACAGGTTTGGTACATACGTATCAAAAGTTAATTTTAAACAATTCTAGGTGGCAAGCTCTTGATACGAGATAAACAATAAAATTGGCATGTGTCAAACACATCAAACCAATAATGAAACGGAATATGCTCATGACATAACCACAAGTCTACGGGCGGGTCGTTAATCCTATAGCGCTACATATGTCATGGTTTGGCTCGTACGAAGTTAATGATAAGTCTAACACATAATGTCCTCAACCCAAGTTTAAAGTATCAAGTAATCAAATAAGCATGCGTGTAATAGGAATGTTTATGTATTATGATAAAGTTTGTGTGTAAGTTTGTAAATAACATGTTACACCCCAAAAAGTGGTAAACGAAAAAGGGGTTCAAGTATACTCACAATATTGCATATGCTTTCCGATTATCCAATGTGACGAAGTTGATGAGGTTAGAAGGTTGAATGTGTAAGGGTTAAAGTTCAAGTATGCTTAGAGTCGAGATTCGGAATAAAACAGCATGAAAGTATTATATCAACATATTCATCTTCAACACATAACACTTGTATGACACTTGGTAACCACAAGGGTTGTAATTTTTTCATGAGTTGAACACTCATAAGAATCATAACAAGGTTTAGCCTTAGATGATGTTCTACTACTTGACATATGAATATGAATTCAACATCAAAGGTTCGAATGTACATAGATATTATTTAGGTTATATAGTATATATTATTAAGTCCAAATGTTAAAGTATTTCAAGCATGAGGTAGAAGATTACATCTTCGTTTAGGTACCTCAAAATGTGTCATAGAAGTCATGTAGGAGGTAGGAAGAACAAGCTTCCATTTAGGCACCTCGTATGCGTTCACCACTACACTTGTTGTAAGAACAAACAAGGAGGGTCATGAACTAAGATTAGTACAAATATATAAACAATCTAAGCTATGAGAAATCATCAAATCATGTGGGGATTTTATGTTGGAAAAACCCAAGTTGTTCCATAATCACTCCTACATCAAGTTGAAGCTTGAACATGCCTTGTGGGTTAAAAACCCTAATTAAAAAACAGAATTTATTTGAGGTTTAACCTCTGATTTTGTATGTCTCAACCTTGTTTTTAAGCCTAACCAACCATAAGATAGGTTGTAAGCATTAGGAAATAGGTGTGAGATGAGTTAGACTCAAGTTTGATAAGTTTAAACAAGTTTTGAAAGAGTTTAAAACATAACAGAAAGTTTATGGACCTTTTTAGGGAAATTCCAGGCCTGATTTCTCCAAGGAGAGATCAAGGAATCAAACCCAATGATTATCCAAGCAAGTAGGAAAAAGAATCAAGTGATTTGGTTGAGTTTTGAGCAAGTTATGCTGACTTTTGTAAAGAGGTATGAATCTGCCCGAATTTCTGATTTGCAAGAGTTTTGAGTGTGATTTAGGAGAGATTAGAGAGTGTTTGTAAAGTGCTTTGAGCTTGGAGGAGGTGGGTATTTATAGGGGATGAGTTTAGGGTTGATTGGGGGTGTTTAATGGAGGTTTAGAGCTGATTGGAGGAGAAAGAAACTTGGGATTTCGTGCATTTGCGCGAAGATTTGAAGCTGCTGTCCCGCCACACCCCCTTATGGACCGTAAGGGGTGTCTTTGCGGTCCGTAAAGCCCAAGCAGAAGCACAAATTTTTTTATTTCATGTTTTAATGTTTTGCGACATGTTCCAGTGACATATATCACGTGTTTTACGCCCATTTTAGGATATTAAAGCCTATTTAACATGTACAAGGGTTAACCCAAGCATCAAAAGAATAATATCAAGTATAAATCTCCTATGTAATCATGGTATTAAGTATGTATGTCACGTATTCACAAACTCGACGTATGTTGTAAGCGTCACGAACAAGTATCAAATTGTTTCACCATCAAATGTACAATTGTGTATGAAGTATGTATAACACGTATTTAAAGAAATGCAAGTTTTCATTCATGATTTAAGTCTCGTATTTTAAAATGATTGCGACGAAAGAATGATTACGAGAACTCAAGGTTTCTAAAAATAGAATTTCAAGCCCAGGTTTCTAAATGTAGAAAGTATGGAAACGCAGGGCGTTACAGTCTCCCCTCCTTTAGGAAATTTTGTCCCGAAATTTATTTAAGAGGTAGACTTAAAGAATTTTGGTAAAAGTTTGAGACTTGAAATTTTGAAACATTTTGAAAAGCACGAAATTTTGGGAGGATAAAAATAAGTTTATAAAATGAGTTGTCTGGCTAAAATGGTTTAAGGGCATAAGCATGGGTGAATGTGTATAGGTAAAACGATTTTGAATTGCTAAATTTGGAGTTGTTTTATAAATGTGTTGTATTTACGAAGGAGGTCTTAATAAAATAGTTTGTAATCAATACGAGTGAGGTAGGTTGCATAGGAGGTTTTAAGGGTAGTGTAAAACTGTCACACCCCGATTTCCACGTGTCACCGGTGGGCCCGGTGTGGGGTACAGTGACGTAGTTGGCATCGTCATAGACAATCAACACAATATAATAATGCACAGCGGAAGCAGAATAGAAACATTTCAACTTTAAATAAAGTGCAATAATAATTATCACAGTAGTTGAAATGGATCCACAGGCGGATCAAATAAAATAAGATAAAAGTAGTTCAACAGATATTTGTCGTCCGAGCTTGCGAGACTATAGTGGACGCTCTTAGGAAACAACCAGCCTATTTCCGTATAGTACCTGCACTTAATCTTATGGGAAAAATACGTCAGTTTACACTGGTAAATACAAATCGACTGACTCATTTTGAAAATGATTGAAAATTGATTTAAATGCACAAGGCATAAATATTTTTATTAACTTGGGATATTTATGCAATATAAACTTGTGAACGAATTACATGCACTTATATCTCTGGTGGCCCGGGATCTGCTGTCCGGGCTAGAGATTAAATGACACACCACATTAAAGAGTTATACACGTCGGGTGTACGCCTACACCCCGTGCTCTGGTCGTGGCCATCTCGTAAGATAATGCCAAGGATATCCGGGACACGGTCAATAACCCCCCAAAGCCTTTAAGTAAGACAAAACTGTTTAAACGAAGTCGCACAAGCTATTCAAGACTGTACACCTATAAGGCGCAGGACTTGTGCGCCCGATCAAGCGGTATTTTAAATACCGTACCCCAAGCCCGTATAGGGAAAATAAGTCAAAATGTATTTACCTGAGCAAGTATAAGTCACAAACGATAAGTGTTGGTAGCTTTTACCGGGCCTCCTAATCTGGAACAAAGGTTTATAATTAACCTATTAGATTCCTAACGGCCTTTTATTTAAGCTTAAGCTTTGACCGGTTAGTTTTAGGAATGATACGGTTTGCGCACGATTAAGCGAAAGACCGGATAGAATGTGATTTAGACCCGACAAGTTTGAATACTTGTATAATATGGGTATACTAAATACATTCTGGATTTTGAAATAAAAATGATATCGTTTGACCCGTTTCGGTCAATTTACGCAAACTAGTTACGTAAACCGAACCGAACGCGAAAAGGGCGATACGGGTAGACCAATGATTCAAATGCAAGTTCCCTGAGATAATATGCTTAAAATATGATATTATATCAGTAAGTTATGTTCTATATTGCCCGGAAAAATTTTAAACCCAATTTATGCCTTAGAAGGGCATTTTGGTCATTTAAAAGATAATAAAAGGGTAAAATTAGAAATCTGAGTTTCGGGTCTGGTTCATACAGTAAATATACTTAATATAACATATTATATCAGTAGGGTATGACCCATATATCAAATATATCATTTAAAACCAAACTATGCACCGTAGGGGCAATTTAGTAATTTCACAAGGGCTAAAAGTGCCAAAACTGGAAATCTGAGTTTATACACTTACACTTACTGTTTTTATACGAAAATATGCTAAACACATCAGTAGGTATAGGTCTTATATGTTTAAAACAAGTATAACGCTTACTATGCGCTTAAAACGCTAAATATGCGATTTAAGGGCGTTTTCGGGTTTTCAAATTAAATCTGAGATTTTTATATTTCCAGAATACTTAAAATAATTTATTCATCATATAAAATCAGTATAAAAAGGTTTCGGGTCAAAAGGATGTGTAAAACCCATTTTATGGCTAAAACGGTCAAAACCGACATAAGCCGAAATGACTAGGCGATCTAGGATCCGTTCAGCCAAAAATTAATTAAAAATCATCAAAATTCCCAGAATATTATATTACTTCAGTTGGTAAAAAGTTTTGTAGCAAAACGTGGCCAGAAACGGGTTCTACGCGAAAAGGACCGTTTATGTAAATTTATAATATAGTTTTACGCTAATGGCCGTAACTCACAAACTGGACCACCAACTGATCCGAAACTTTCGGTGCAAGTTTATATAATAAAAATAAAGATCTCTACTCTTTTACTTTTCCAAAAATGCCGTTTTAAATCAAAAAGGCAAAATAGTCAACTTTATGCATAAACCGGAAACATGCATTCGAATAGGCTAAGCATAGACTCAATCAAAGAAAATTCCAGAAAGTTTAACTAAAATAAAAATAGTCAAAAATACTTTCCAATACAGATCTCGAACATGCATGTACGAATCCGAATCGATAGTCTACGGAATAATCGTTTTACAAGACTTTCGGTTCCGATTCGTGTCTATACTATAGATTGTCGAGTTGATGATGATTAAAACACATTCTTATATGTATTACAAGTTATCTATGATGATCAATCAGGTTGCATGTCATCTATATCATTAATCATGTCATTTTTCACAAAAATCGTTTCTGTTGACTTTTTAGAAATAGGTTTGACTCGACATTCATCATGCATGTAGTGGGAATCAGGTAGTACCCTTTAGAGGGTTTGTTTCCCACATAAATACCAATCTATAACAAGTTTCAATTCGAGAAATGACTGAAAGAAATCCGTTTAATCAGAAAGTCAAAGGTTATGAACACCCAGTTTGACTTTTATCAATAAACACAACAAGAACGGATTTAAGAACGAATTGAAAGCTTACAAAGGTCCTAAAGATGTTTAGTGGACACTAGAAGTCGGCCTTGATGATCAGCTAAGCTCCAGAAGTCTGCCTTGAAGTTCTTGAATGTTGAGAGCACTTAGTTACCATGAAAAATGATCAAGAAATGGCCTTTCAATCTGATTTATGGCCATAAATTCGAGGGTACTGTTGATGTAGGCATGCAAGGCTTGTTATTGGTGCAAAAGGAGGCAAGAAACAACTGTAATGCACTCAAATTCGGACTCAATTTGACCCAAAACGATTTTCTGCTCGCTGGCAGACCCACGCGGCCCGCTTGGGCTTTCCCAGGCGGGTCGCCTGACCCTCCTGATCAGCCAACAACTTTCCAAACTTGGCAGAAATGGTCCCTGAGCTTGTATGCGATGTTTCGGCTACTTTTCTCGACCCGTAAACCCCCAAACTTGGTTTTTAAGAACCTTGGGACTTTTACCAACATGGTAATATCCTCGGATAACTTTGCTCTCAACCGAAAAGCCATGAAATTCGACGTTGACGCTTTTAGTCCCTTAAGTACGGTTTTGGCCATAACTTTCTCATACGTTGACGAAACTTCATGAAATTTTTACCACATATTCTAGTGAGTATATTTTAGCTATACAAAGCTTCGGGTCTGCCAAAAGTTCACTCAGAGGTATAAATTAAACATGTTGACACTTTTGGCCCCTATAGTTTACAATACTTCACTTTTGTGCAATTTCCGCGTCGTATGATCCATGAACCATCCGTTAAAGGTTATAAACATTATGTAGGGTTATCATAGAGCCTATTTATCCATTGTTGACACTTTGGACCCTTACGTTCCATAGTTTTCACTGTTTGTCACTTTTAGTCCCTCTAAAGTATGTTTTCACATAACGGAACCTTATGACACGTGTCAAGACATTATTGGACGAAATTTTTCGAGGTGTTACATCCTCACCCCCTTAAAAGAAATCTCGACCCCGAGATTTACTCAAACAAATGGGGATATTTTTCCTTCATCGTGGATTCCACTTCCCACGTGTATTCGGGACCTCTACGGGCATCCCACTTGACCTTAACAATAGGCACGTGCTTCCTTCGAAGCTTCTTTACCTGTCGATCCTCAATCGACAAAGGTTTTTCCACAAATTTTAGACTCTCGTCTATGTGTATATCTGTATGCGGTATAACCAGTGATTCGTCAGCGAAACACTGCTTCAAGTTACAGATGTGGAACACATTATGAATGGCGCTAAGTTCCTCAGGCAAGTTTAACTTATAAGCGACTGCCCCGACACGTTCGATTATCTCGAAAGGTCCTATGTATCTCGGGCTTAGCTTGCCTTTCTTTCCAAATCGCATTACACCTTTCCAAGGTGATACCTTAAGCAACACTTTTTCACCTACATCAAAGTGAAAATCTTTGTGCTTAGGATCCGCATAACTTTTCTGCCTATCCCTGGCAGCTTTCAAACGATCACGGATCTGAACGATCTTGTCTGTCGTCTCAAAGACGATATCTGGTCCAGACAACTGGACATCTCCAACTTCTGCCCAACAAATGGGCGATCTACACTTCCTACCGTATAGGGCCTCAAAAGGCGCAGCCTTTATGCTGGAATGGTAGCTATTGTTGTAGGAGAATTCAATCAGTGGTAAGTTCTTATCCCAACTACCACCTAAGTCGATCGCACATGCACGAAGCATGTCTTCTAAAGTTTGAATAGTACGCTCGCTCTGACCATCAGTCTGAGGATGGTAAGCCGTACTAAAATTCAAACGAGTGCCCAACGATTGTTGGAAACTCTTCCAAAAATGTGACGTATATCTAGTATCTCTATCAGAGATAATAGATATAGGTATACCATGTAGCGCTACTATCTTATCGACGTATAATTGAGCTAACATATCTGAGCTATACGTCTCTTTGATGGGTAGGAAATGAGCTGACTTAGTCAGTCTGTCAACTATGACCCATATGGTATCATTTCCCTTTTTCGTCTTCGGCAACTTGGTGATAAAATCCATTGTCACCATTTCCCATTTCCATTTGGGAATTTCAGGTTGTTGAAGCAAACCTGACGGCTTCTGATGCTCAGCCTTGACTTGCGCACAAGTCAAACATTTGGCCACATACTCGGCCACGGACTTTTTCAAACCAATCCACCAGTAGTTTGATTTCAAATCCTGGTACATCTTATCAGCTCCAGGATGAACGGAATATTTAGAGCTGTGGGCTTCCTGGAGGATAACATCCCGAAGTCCTCCATATACTGGAACCCATATTCGTCCGTTTAGTCGTAGCATTCCATCTTTGTCGTGGGATAACTGCTCCTCAGTTACTCCCAACTTTTCTGCAGGATAGTTAGCTTCCAGCACAGCTTCCTTCTGTGCAGCTAACACCCTTTCATTCAAATTATTTCTTATCTCAATGCGCTTGGCATTGATTCTGATCGGTTTAACCCTTTCCTTTCTACTTAAGGCGTCGGCAACCACATTTGCCTTGCCTGGATGGTATCTTATCTCACAGTCATAATCATTTAAAGTTTCCATCCATCGCCTTTGACGCATGTTCAATTCCTTCTGATTGAACAGATGCTGAAGACTCTTGTGATCCGAATAAATGATACACTTGGTTCCATACAAGTAATGTCTCCATAGCTTCAATGCAAATACAACAGCACCCAATTCCAAATCGTGGGTGGTGTAGTTCTTCTCATGCACTTTGAGCTGTCGAGAAGCGTAGGCAATGACTTTGCCTTTCTGAATGAGTACACAACCCATGCCCGTATGCGATGCATCACAATACACCACAAATTCATCTATACCATCGGGCAATGTCAACACTGGCGCATTGCTCAGCTTCTGCTTCAGAATGTCAAAGGATTCCTGCTGCTTAGGGCCCCAATCAAACTTAATCTTCTTACGGGTCAACGAAGTTAGGGGCGCAGCAATCCTTGAGAAGTTCTCGATGAATCTCCTATAATATCCTGCCAATCCGAGGGAACTGCGAATCTCGGTAGGAGTCTTCGGCTCCTGCCAGTTCATGACTGCTTCTACTTTAGCGGGATCTACTTGGATACCACGCTCACTTACAACATGTCCAAGGAATTGGACTTCTCGAAGCCAAAATTCACACTTCGAAAATTTGGCATAAAGCTTCTCTTGATTTAGAAGTTTGAGAATACAACGAAGGTGTTTCTCATGGTCAGCTTGGCTCTTTGAGTAGATAAGGATGTCGTCAATAAAGACGATAACGAACTTATCTAAATAAGGTTTGCAGACGCGATTCATGAGATCCATGAACGCGGCTGGTGCGTTAGTGAGCCCAAACGGCATCACTAGGAACTCGTAATGTCCATAACGAGTCCTAAACGCGGTCTTGTGTACGTCTTCATCCTTGACCTTCAATTGATGATAACCTGACCTCAGGTCAATCTTGGAGAAATAACTTGCTCCTTGCAGTTGGTCGAACAGATCGTCGATCCTGGGTAACGGATACCGATTCTTGATAGTGACCTTATTAAGCTCACGGTAATCGATGCACAGACGCATCGAACCATCCTTCTTCTTAACGAACAAGATTGGCGCTCCCCAAGGAGACGAGCTAGGTCTAATAAAACCTTTGGCTAAAAGTTCATCCAACTGCGTCCTCAACTCCTTCATCTCCGTTGGTGCCAATCTGTATGGTGCTCTTGCTACAGGTGCTGCACCTGGTATGATATCTATCCGAAACTCTACTTGCCTATCCGGTGGCAAACCAGGTAGCTCTTCAGGGAAAACCTCAGGATATTCCGAAATAACAGGAATATCTTCAATCTTCGGCTTCGGCTCATCAATGGTAACTTGTGCCATATAAATGACACATCCTTTCTGCATGCATCTGGATGCTTTGAGCATGGACACTTGCTCAGGCAATCCATGCTGGGTATCTCCTTGAATAGTAAGTGACTCACCAGACGGAGTCTTAACTATCACCTGCTTTCTGTTGCACAGAATCTGGGCTTGGTTACTCGACAACCAGTCCATGCCTATCACTATGTCGAATCCAGCTAGCTTAAAGGGAAGCAAGGATAGCGGGAAAGAATGATTCCTAATGGATATAACACATCCATCTAGAACAGTTGAGGCGGTTTCTATGGTTCCATCGGCTAACTCCACCTCATATTTCACGCTTAAGGTTTTAACAGGAAGGTTCAACAATTTACAAAACTTATCATCTACAAACGACTTATCAGCTCCTGAATCAAACAAGACTCTAGCAAAAACATCATTTACAAGAAACGTACCGGTAATGACGTTATCGTCAAGGACTGCTTCCTTTGCGTCCATTCTGAAGACTCTCGCATTAGTCTTCTTCCCATCATCAACCTTCTTCGCATTCTTTGGGCAGTTGGGCCGAATGTGCCCTTTCTCGTTGCAACCGAAACAAGTTGCATCCTTCATCTTCTTGCAATCCACAGCTTTATGGTCTGTGGACTTGCAGATTCCACATCGTTTTCTGAAGACTGGGATTTTGTTTCTAACCGACACCTCCCAAAGTGGTGTCTCCTACAAACCTTGCATTTGGGTTTCTCACCCGACTGATGATCATTTTTCCTAGACCCGACCCTTTCCTGTGGTCGTTGTTCCCTCTATGTCGCTTTTCAGATCTTCGTGAGGTGTCATCCTCACGTTTCCGTTTGTTCTCCTCAGAGCTCTTCATGGCTCTCAATCTAACCACGTCTTGAGTGAGGGAGAGGGATAGATCCGCTACGGATCTAAATGTAGTAGGTCTTGAAGCTTTGACGCTGGCTTTAATCTCCGGTGCCAGACCCCCAATGAATCGAGCAATCCTACGCGGCTCCGGGGTCACCAAGTAAGGCACTAAACGAGACAACGTGTTGAACGTAGTAAGATACGCCTGACAATCGAGGTTCTTCATGACTAAGGATACAAAATCCGATTCAATTCGCTCGACCTCGTGCTGCGGACAGAAGTTCTCCTTGATCAGTGCTACAAACTGATCCCAATTCATGCTATATAGGGCGGCCTTACCGGTAGCTTGAAGTAGTGACTTCCACCATGCTAACGCGTCTCCCTTGAACGACTGGGATGCGTACTTCACAACATCCCTATCAGCACACCCGCTGATATCCACCACAGTATCCATTTCATCAATCCACGTCATACAATCGACGGCTCCCTTTTCCCCAGTGAAATCTCTGGGCTTGCAGGATACAAAATACTTGTACGTACAGGACCTGCTGTACGTGTCATGTTTCAGCTCAATCTCCTGTTTTGGGACGCTGCTGTGGTTGGAGGAATGATTATCATCCTCAGCTTTCTTCGGCTCACTCTTTTTAGATGGCGGCTTACTATGAGCCTCAGAATGAGTCTTGGGCTTTGCATGCGTTTCTGTTCGGGTCCTACTCCGAGTACCACTAGATTCCTTGAACTGCCGATCCATAGCCTTGGCGACAGCATTATCTATCAGTGCTTGCAATTCTGCACCGGTAACGTGAATCTTTGCATTATCTGAAGTGTTCCCAGAATGACTGTTGGTTTCTTCCGATTTGGCCATCGTGCCTTAAGCTACAATAAAGGACAAGGTCTTATTTAGAACCTAACAGTATATCGTTCTAGACGATTTATTAACCATGGTACAAAAACCTTAGCAGTTAATTAATAAATTTCATTCAGCTCTATAGCAATCAAGAATGAAATATATATTGGCACCAAGGCCTAGCACATGGACAATTACTAAATTATAAATTTAGAATTTTATAGGATTATAATTGTATAATTAAAACAAAAACCTTACTAGACAGAGAGTCATAAACCACAACTGTCATTATATAAACATAGTTATAACCCGTAGGTATCAAGCCATTAATAGACTTGTGTACAGATAAAATCTGTAGATATTTCTTTATAGGCAGGAGTCATAGACCACAACTCCACTATATGACATAGTCATAACCCGTAGGTATCAAGTCATTAATAGACTTTATACAGATAATCTGTAGATAATTCTTTTCTGGCAGGAGTTATAAACCACAACTGCCACTATATGACATAGTCATAACCCGTAGGTATCAAGTCATTAATAGACTTGTATACAGATAATCTGTAGATAATTTATTAAAAAGGGTGGCTTGTGTGATTTTACAGATCACGCTTGGCCAGAATGTTAACATGTTCTCAGATGTTAACAGGGAGTTGAATCTTTCAACCAGGTTTTACCATCATGGCCAGGCCTGTTAATAAGGCATTCAAGCTAGGTTATACCTTACTAAGATTCTTATAAAATGGCAAATCAAATAAAAATTGATATTTTTCCATTATTTTAATATTATATTCATGCATATAAA